>NC_090226.1:342500-472500 GCF_024489055.1 Chanodichthys erythropterus
TTAAAGAACAGTTAAACTTTAGAGATTTACAGAGTGAAGTCTTAGTATATTCATGCTCTAGAATGAAACTAACATAACCAACAACTAAAATAATAATCCTTATACAACAGCATCAAATGAGACACAATGCAACATCACTTATTTTGTGCTTTTTTTTCAAGCTAATTGCTTGATTTATTACATAATCTCTTTTTTTTTTTCCACAATTTTCCTTTGGTCATATGTGCCTTAAAATGATCAATTACAGCTGTAACTTCAGCATCTGACCAGCAAACCTTTTGTCCTTTCCGTCTTGTCCTTTTCCTTTCCGTTTTTTAATTTCTGCCGAACTCTCATTCTCTGTACAGATACATACTTTATTAAGCTCCTACTCTATCAAAGCTCATGTACTTACAATGATGGTCGTACTCTAATTTAAACCTCAGGTACCTTGACAAACTCAGCAGTTTTCCAAATGGGCATCTTCTGAACATCTGCAAGAAATCAGTTACATACTGATCAGGAAACTAAGATTTAACTCTCAAATACCTAGAACTTAAAACTGGTTATACACCTGATATCTAAAAATAAAATTTCAAGTGACACAAAATATTATTCTGGAGATTAAATGTTATTAGCCTGTTAAAGGGATAATTCACCCCAAAATGAAAATGTGATGTTTATCTGCTTACCCCCAGCGCATCCAAGATGTAGGTGACTTTGTTTCTTCAGTCGAACACAAATGATGATTTTTAACTCCAACCGTTGCCGTCTGTCAGCTGTATAATGGGTGTCAATGGAAACAATTCATAAGAGTCAAAACATATACATAGACAAATTCAAATGAAACCCTGTGGCTTGTGACGGCACATTTATGTCCTAAGACACGAAAAGATCGGTTTGTGCGAGAAACCAAACAGTATTTATATCATTTTTTACCTCTAATACACCAGTGATGTCTGATTGCGGTCTAACAGTGGAAGTAATGTCTAGCACTCATTGAAGTATATGCTCGAGACATCACTGCCGCTGTCAGAGCGCGATCAGACCTCACTAACCGAGTGCTGAACGCAGTTGGACATGGTGTATTAGAGGTAAGAAATGATATAAATACTGTTTGGTTTCTCACACAAACCGATAGTTTCGTGTCTTAGGACATCAATGTGTCGTCACGAGCCGCAGGGTTTAATATGGATTTGTCTGTGCATGTTTTTTGACTCATAAATTGTGCTCCCATTGACACCAATTATACAGCTGTCAGATGGCAATGGTTGGAGTTAAAAATCATCATTTGTGTTCGACTGAAGAAACAAAGTCACCTACATCTTGGATGTGCTGGGGGTAAGCAGATAAACATCAAATTTTCATTTTTGGGTGAACTACCCTTTAAAAATCTCCAAGTCTTTTACCAACACAAAAATGATAAACTCATTTGTATCAACCAGATTTACAATGTTGGTGCAACCCTGATTCCAATAATATTCTTATAGAAAAGTTGCACTATATAAGTGCAAAAATCTCTGTATATAATAACTGATTATTGCTCATTAATTATTACAATTAATGGCAAAAGGAATGTTTGGAAATATAAACTGATATTTCCTACTGACACACTACAGCAATAGATAAAAATAACTGGCTTAAAACCATTTTTCTTTTGTGAAAATACAAATGTTAAGTTGAACTATAAATATATAATTGTATCTATGCATTGTATTTATGACAATAATCTAAAATAATAATGGGTTAAAATAATAATAAACATAAACCTGTTAGTTAACACATACCAGCATTACTGGAGACGCCTGCGCAGCTCCAGCAGGAACAACATCCTGAGAAACGCTTTCATCAGGATCACTGGCATTAGGATCCATCATACTGATCTCATCTTGAAGAAAAACAGAATTTTAAAACACAAGAACATCTTCAGTTTAACCTGTTTTCAAAAGTAATTTATGAAACTTTATGCTGTTTAATAATAAATAAAAATAAAAATAATAAAAATAATAACTAATACTTTTAGATGACTATTATTAGAATTATTGCCAAGACAGAAATATACTACTACTGTAAATGAAAAACTATTTTACAATACGACATTACAATACTTCTATCTTCATTTCTTCGCTTAAGCTGTTTCAGTGAAAACAGGTTTATAAATGCATCTTATTACAAATCAGGTGAAATACTTGAAACAACTGGCCACACAAATTTTGTAAATAATGCGAATGTGAAATGTGTAACTGGTGCTCGTTGCGTTCCCAAATGCATGTTAAACTGCTGAGATAGAGTTCACTACATTCATTCCCTGTGAACTGAGACGTGGAAAACACCGAATCACAAGATGATCGAGTGAACAAAGTGTGATCTCCACTTTGAAACGGGGAGCGCAACGGACTACAGTCTTAATATAATTATCAAAATTACTTTTGCAATTTGATAAGGGCACAAAGCCACATTGTGCTGTTGATTTTAGTTTGTTTGAAATGCTTTGCCAAAGCAATGAAACAAAACACAAAGACCAAAATTTATCTTATTTTGAGGTAGTGCTGGGTGGTATACCGGTTCATACCGAATACCGGTATTTATTTTTGTTATGATATGAATTTTGATGATACCGCAATACCGGTATGTGTCGCTTAACCAACGTTCAGAACGCGGCGCAGCCCGTCACTGTTTGAGAGCGTCCCGTTTCACTTGAAAGAATGAATGAAAACGAATGAGTGAATTCGGATAGCCGTTGTGTGTGCATCGGCTGTACACTCATTGTGGTGCATTGTGGGATTGAACGAGTGCACTCAATAACGTCCACTATGGTTTCGGACGCCACTACAAATGGCTGTCGCCTCAAATAATGCCCTATTTGAGGTTATAGGGGGCGATTTCGGATTCAGCCCTTGATTACAGCTGAGAATTCAACCAGCGCGCGAGATAGAGCGGTTTCTGCGCGGAGCGCCGTGATGAGATTAACAACTTTCTCCACATGGATCATATTATATAGACCGGAGCGAGCCTGTTTACGTTTTTTATGGACCTATTTCATATACTCTAGTGCTCTAAACATGAGCCAGCAGCGTGTATTCGCACATATTTCATCACGTCTTCTTCAAATGAAATGTAACGTTATGCAAAGGACACTGAACTGTACGTCTGATCACGACCGCGATGACACGACGGGTTATTCTGCTACACAGAAATAGACTGACAATTCAAAGAAGAATGGTAAAAAAATGTAACTGCTTTATTTAACTGCTTTCTGTGTTAAACTTACGTGTGTTTTTCTACAATATTCACTCATCATGACAGTAAAACAGGGCATTCTAGTCAATCTACTGCAGTATTTCCTCTCTCAATCAGTAGAAAATGTGGTTAACGCCCAGTCATATATATATATATATATATATATATATATATATATATATATATATATATATATATATATATATATATACACACACACACCGTCATATACTGTGAAACCGATATAATTTTGAAAAATACTGTGATATAAATTTTTGGTCATACCGCCCAGCACTATTATGAGGCATATAAAAATATTTTCAGCTCATTTGGTTTAAACGTTTTTTTTAAACCTGTTTACACCTGTTCACTTCATGCATTTTCTCTGAATGGATTGCTATGCAATAATAGAAAGACCAGGTGTAAATGCCCTCCAAAACGCATTCGAGACGGATTTAAATCCGATCGCTCAAATCACTTTGGACGTTGTCTAAAACAATACAGCTATGGAAAAAATTAAGAGACCACTCCAAGTTCAGAAATCAATGTTAAGTGGTCTCTTAATTTTTTCCATAGCTGTATATACATTTATACAATAATACATTTTACTCCTCCCAAAAATACTAAATAATAAACATGTGAGAATGTGTTATAGGCATGTTATAGAAAGATATGACAGCATTACTGCAGCATGCGTTGGCGCAGATGAACAGATGAGTATCTCTTCAGTAAGCTGACGTGCAAAATACCTCAAATGAAACTTAAAAAGTCGAAAACGCTCAACACACAATCATCTTCATTAAAAAAATGTGAGAATAAATGATTTGACCAGTGCTGATGCTGCTCATGATCAATAAAATGGAGCTCATAGCGGTAGCTTTTAATGATGTGAATACTGTTAAATCTGCGTATAGTACGGGAATTGAAGACAGATCGCTGTAGCGCCTCCGCTCAAGCGGCTCGTGAATCGATCATCTCTTCCTACTAGTTCATTTATAGCATCAAATAAACATGAATGAACATCAGAAGGAATGTTGTTTAAAACACAGAAAGACATCAGTACACCATTTTTCCAAGTCCACCGAGGTTAATCTTAAACTCCTGACAGCTTTGGTTGGATGGTGGATTTAGCGTTATAATTGGTTAGATTGTTTGTCAATCAAACTCCTGGTGAAGGGTCAATTAAACTAGTATACGTTCAGCTAATTGTCAGCCTCTTACATGTCTGCGTCTCGAGAGATTGCAGAATTCAAGCGTCAAATGATGTTTTATAAACAAAATTTGGGAGGAGCGTGTTCAAGCAGTCTAATTGGCTCGAGAGGAGGTATATATACACTGACTAGAGCCGATCTCACCTATAGTTTCCTCGACCGTTTTCTGCATCCCGTCGCCACCCCGTTCCTTACTCTCAGTGGAGATATGAGGAAGTAATATGGATTTGGGCTAAATTTTCAAACTCTGATCCCTCGACCGCCTTGAACAGGACGCCAAATACACTTATTACACTTGGTTTTTTACTCTATTCAATTATTTGTAAGTGTGAATTTGTGAAAACAACTGCTACAGGTAATTGGACTTTATTTATTTATTTATTTATTTATTATAGATTTTTGGCATTTTTTCATAAATTCAAATCTATAAATCCAAATATTTATTACATGTATGAAGAAAAGGTTCAGCACCCAAGGCTCTATCGCTATTGTCTCAATAGTGTTCAGTGTCTTTGGGCGGATTGGCATCAACGGCCATTAGGATTGTTTGTGATTTGGTCTTAGTGATTTAGGAGTCCTCTTGACTACTCCTAACCTTTTACAGATTTGGGAGCTAGTTTTAGCACTAAAATGTTTTGTGAAATACTCTTAAGAGCAAAAATTAGGACTGACACGCCGATTATAGAGTTTCTCATAAATCGGCATGTCAGGAGCTACTTTTAGCCGTAAGATGTTTTGTGAATATGGCCCCTGATTCTGTACAGACACATTTATGTGGCCAATCGTAAATGAAATTGTTTGAACAAATCAGTAAAAAAACACATGAAATGACCAGGTGTTAACAGGCCCAAAGATTATGTGAAAAAGTTCTCACTAGACTACCATTTTCTAAAAGGATGCAATGCTCTTTTTATTACCTTCTCCGTCTAACACCATCTTGATTGTCCATTGATAACTGGTCCTTCTCAGGGCTCACCTGAAAGCAAGGTAAAGAAAGAAAAATAAACATTCTACTACAGACAAAGGATTCAGAGATGATCCAAATGAAGCAGTACAGAAACTTAACACTGATTAACACTGACTGATCACTGTCAACTGAAAACATACAATGAAAACTATTTTACATTACAGGGTTTTCCACAATAAATGCGAAGAAAAAGTTTGGAATTTAACATATCCTATTCATTCACAAATGAAATAATTAATTCTGTCAGGACAGATGACAAAAGAAAGAGCTTAGAACAATTTTATATTTAAATATCTGTACATTTAAAAGTAAAAAGTCACTGAGTGGCCAGTTTGAACAAATGAACAAAATAATACATTACATTGCAAAAGTGGGAGGTCTATTATTTTTTTACATTTACACTCCAATACTTAATAAAAAGATCATTTGACACACAGCAATAAGATTATTTTGTTCCACCCATTGCTATGGTTATCAGCATCAATTGGATTTAATTGCACATATAAATACATTTGTCAATCCAGAAACTATGCAATGTGTAGTTAGCAGCATAAACAAATGTGTTATATAGGCCTACAGAAATCAAAGATCGCTGCCATATTAGCCACTGAAGCTATCGATTACAACACGAGAAACACAAAGCTGTACTTCTGCAGAAACGTCCGTTATAATAAATGAAGTTGTGTGTGTGTGTCTGTCTACGTTGTGCATCTTTTATTGGCATTGTGTCAATACTTTGTTGGTTATAATGAAAGGATTCAACATGCAGCACTCGCGCTAAGCAAAAACTCAGACTAACAAACGCATCCGATTGGCTATTGTGTTCACATGCTCAACACAAATGTCTTCAGGTATGATGGTACATTTTAAACCACTCCGTTTTAATAGTGATCAAACTAATGCGTTATAGTAGTGACCTACACATTTAAAACAGTGACAAGTTAACATTAAAATCATGCATATAGTTAAAACTCTATAAATATACTGCCATAACCAATCAGGGATTCATGATATATCAGCCACCATATCTTACTGGCCGATAAATGCTCATTTTAATGTTATCATTCTCAGTCCGAACTAGGCCGATATTTTAACACTGATAAATAATGGATTATATGATGTGCGTTGTTCTCCATGATAGTATTGAACTGCTTGAAGGAAGATACAGTTACGGTGAATCACAAATCTGTGAAATCAGAGCGTTGTTACACGAAGAGCACATCTGCGGAGTTACACCTTTATGACTAGCACAGTCAGTTTGCTTGTGCATTCGCAGCCTTTTGTGGAATTATAAGTTGAATTTTTTTATTTTGTGTATATATCTGATTAAACTCATATAGGATGCATTTGGTTGAGTTAATGAACGCGGCAGGAAAGCGCTTCATTGTAGGCCTACCGGTGATCATCTCTTCAGCATGCGCACTCAAACAGCAATGGATAACATTAATAACTATAGCTGGGACTGTCATATATACATAACATTATAATGAGAACACGACTGTAATAAAACGCTGTGAATTATTTTGGATTAGTTGCCGTTTTTTAGTGTGTTGTTGTGGGGAGCGTATCCAGAACACTTTGTGACTTAATTCATGTACATCTGTGCATGATTTTGTGCAGGTATAAGTTGTAATTTTTTTGTATAAATATCTACTTTATCATATATAAGTTGCATCCCGTTGAGCGAAAACCATCTAACAAAGCGCTTTGGTTTATGGGTGTTCATTCAGCTCTTCAGGTTCATGCTAAAACAGTGTTATTTGAAACAGTAATGCTAAAGATGTTTAATAAAGATGTTTATATACACTTTTTTTTTTTTCAAAAACATTACAACTTGTATTGTTCTTATTTTCATCAACAATATGGTTTGAGTAAATCATTTCCCAACAGGCTTTCATTTTATTCATCCATAGCACATGTATTGTGTTTCTTTTTATGTAGCCTAAGTAATGTTGACCAATAACTTGTTTGCATTTTTATTTAATTTTATTTATTATTAGTAGTAGTAGTAGTGAGGCAATATATATATTTTTTGCAACTTTACAATAAGGTCTCATTTGTTATTGTATTAACTAACGTGAATCAACTGAGCAAAACCCTTGTAAATGTGAGTTAATAATGCACTGTGAACTAACATGAACACGCATATTTTAGGTTAACAGATAAAACACTGGATCCTAAAATGTCTTGGGAAATGTTGAGATTAACCTTAGCTAAGATTAATAAAACTTCGACAGGATTTGTCCATTCATTGTTAGCTCATGTTAACTAATACTAACAATAAACTTTACTGTAAAGTGTTGACACTTTTTTTAAATAAAGAAAATTGGCCATATGAATGTACACTACCGTTCAAAAGTTTGGGGTCAGTATGATTTTTTTAATGTTTTAAAAGAAGTATCTTCTGCTCACCTAGCCTGCATTTATTTGATTAAAAATACAAACAAAACAGTAATATTATGAAATATTATTCCAAATTAAAACAGTTGTTTTCTATGTCAATATACAGTAAAGTGTAATTTATTTCTGTGATCAAAGCTGAATTTTCAGCATCGTTACTCCAGTCTTCAGTGTCACATGATCCTTCAGAAATCATTCTAATATGATGATTTGCTGCTCAAGAAACATTTATGATTATTATTAATGTTGAAAACAGTTATTTACATTTTTTTTATGATGCTGTGGTGAATAGAAAGTCCAAAAGAACAGCATTTGTCTGAAATCTACATCTTTTGTAACATTAAACACTACCGTTCAAAAGTTTGGGGTCAGTAAGAATTTTAATTTTATTTTTGGGGGATAGAAATAAAATTAATCAATACTTTTATTCATCAAGGATAAGTTAAACTGATCAAAAGTGGCAGTAAAGACAATTATAATGTTAGAAAATATTCTATTTTAAATAAATGCTGTTCTTTTGAACTTTCTATTCATCGAAGAATTTTGAAAAAAATTGTACACAACCGTTTTCAACATTGATAATAATAATAAATGTTTCTTGAGCATCGCATCATCATATTAGATTGATTTCTGAAGGATCATGTGACATTGAAGACTGGAGTAATGATGCTGAAAATGCAGCTTTGATCACAGGAATAAATTACACTTTACTGTATACTGACAAAGAAAACAGCCGTTTTAAATTGGAATAATATTTCACAATATTACTGTTTTTGTTTGTATTTTTAATCAAATAAATGCAGACTTGGTGAGCAGAAGATACTTCTTTTAAAACATTAAAAATTCTTACTGACCCCAAACTTTTGAATGGTAGTGTCAAAATAATTGTAAAAGTAAAGGAATCTTATACTGGATCAAACTAGACTGCTGTACTGTATATGTTTGATTTATGCTGAAGTGTTTGGGACACGGTCTATTGTTTTTGTAATCAGGCTCTCAAAGTATATTAGAATTTGGATTTAGATTTATCTGCCAATGTATCATTTATCACCTTTCAAATATAAAAAATTATTGGTTATCAAAATTGGCCCAAATTTTCCTGTCAGCACATGCCTAATTTGATTTCCAAAAAGAAAAACAATACCTTCTGTACATCTCTGACTTCTGACTGGGACAGAGTGTTCATTTTGAGAGCAGAGGGTCCAACCTCACTGAGAGTCTGCAAACATCAAATTAGACATAAACACTGGTCTGAATATGTTAACAGCCTAGATCTCACAAGAGTCTCTGCTACATTTGCTCATTCTCTTACAGCACAACTCTCACTTACCTGGTGTAGGCCCACAGTAAGAGCAGCACAATCGTCACTGATGACAGCGGGGTCTCACGGCTTATCTGAAAATAAGAAATAAAGCTTTATATACAATCACTTCAACTAAGAGTTGCAAACCTTCAGTATATATGAAATATATCAAAGGGGTAATGTACAGTTAGACAGTAATTAATGCAAATTAAACATGGACAGGATGATCAGTGTCAACCATTCACAGCTTCCGATCAATAAATATGTGCACATGAAATATTGATTTAAGATCATATACAAGATCACATAATAGATCCATTTCAAATCAATATTTCAATATTTAAAAACCCATGGTAATGTTCATGGCTTTATATATGCATTACATTATGTGTGTGTGTTCATCACAGTATGTCAGGTTGTGTGTAGCTTTACACCTGTTTTATGAGGACACGTGTTTTATGAGGACATCATGAGAACATGTTCTTCATGTTTGACTTGACTGAAGAATCTCAGTGTGTTGTTAGATTGACAGAAGCCTGGTCTATGAGGACACTAGTTTTAACGGGACACTGATAACTAGATACATTTGGATGGCGCCCTGAGTTCAGGGTTAGGGTTAGGGTTAGGTTAGGGGTATGTATGAGAGTGATAGTGGTGAAACGAGGTGTGCTAGTTGTACAGTAAGTGATCATGACTCACTTTTCACACACACAATCATAATTCAGTGACTGATAACTGTGGCAAACAATCTGCTTCTTAGAAACACTGAAATCTGTTCTATTCTTTAAAAGGTGCTAAAGAGGATCTTTTCGTCGACTGAGAAACCAAAGACTGTTACTGAGTTTTTGAAATGAGCGCATGCGTAAGAACAGCCCCCCTCCTTCACAGCTCATTTCACGGGAACGCCTCCCAAAACTCCTGCACAAGTATTAGATCACGAGTGTTTACCACCGGCATTCGCTGTGTCGTGTTAGTGGATTCATTATGTCGGACTCACCGCAGGTAACTCATAATCTGCAGCTGTTACTCCTGTGTTCTGACAAAAACATTGCATGCGGCGCCTGTGGAGTTTGGAAAGTTACTGGAGCGCAGCCGCGCTCGTCTCTCACAAGGAACGTCACGGCAGTGATTGACAAGCCAGAGGGCCAACCGTTTACGCGATTGGCTGATGTTTTTAAGGCCCTACCTCGTGCACAGATTATGTATATTAATATTATTACTTTCAGTGCACCTAATAAATAGTCTTTTATCAGTTAGTAAACACAGTTTCAAGTAATATTGCAAAAATGTATAAAACAAAACATCCTCTTTACCACCTTTAAGGACTAACTCAATTATTACTTTACTTTTATTTGATACCTTTATTGTTGCTGTGTCTTATTCTTCTGAATCTGATTCTTCTCAGTTACCATCTGAAAATAAGAAAGAAAAGCAAATAAAAATCAAATCAAAATAAAAAAAAAACAATTATTCATTGCAGTATTACTCATTGAAAGTCAATTTCAACTGAGGGTGCTTCTTTTTACCTACTTCTAAAATGATTATATCTAATCTAACAAACACAATAATGAGTTTTCAATATTGACATTTGCTACAGTGAGCTGTGAATTATGGGTTATCAGTATCAATCCCAATCTTCCATATGGGTGCACCCCAGAGTCCCGGTAAAACGAGTGTCCTCATAGACCAGGCTTGTGTCAATCTAACAACACACAGAGATTCTTCAGTCAAGTCAAACATGAAGAACATGTTCGCATGATGTCCTCATAAAACACGTGTCCTCATAAAACAGGTGTAAAGCTACACACAACCTCACATACTGCCATGAACATGCATGTAATGTGATGCATATTAGGGCTGGGCGATATATCGCATGTGATTGTCACGCGCATTTCGTCAGTAAAGCCGGTTCCCTGATTGCCGCTAAATCGCCATCACCTGCTTTCAAATTTAATAGACAGAGCCGTAGATCACTGACAAGCTACGCAATATCGCGTTCATATCGCAGATGAATCGCCTTCGATAATGAACGCGATATTGCGTGGCTTTTCAGTGATCTACGGCTCTGTCTATTAAATGGCGCTCCATTTGAAAGCAGGTGATGGTGATTTAGCGGTAATCAGGGAACCGGCTTTACTGAAGAAATGCGCGTGACAAAAGCATGCGATATATCGTGCAGCCCTAATGCATATATAAAGCCATGTAGGGCTGCACAATATATAGTTTTGTCACTGATACCTATCTGTGGGTGTGACATTGCAGTACAAATGAAGTCAAGTAGGCTATAGGGATCATAGTTGATCTGCGATCCATACGGACTACGGCTGCACGATGTATGGTTTTAGCATTGTATCCCGATGTGTGCATCCACAAAAGTCACATCACAGGATGTGCAATGTCAAGTGTAGGGATCGTAGTTGATCCGAACGGTCCAGCTGCCCCACGGTTAAGAGCGCATGTGACTTTTACAAATGTCATTTGCTTGTGTTTTTAAGTCCTGTCAATTTAAACATCAAACGCACTATGACTGGAACTCGCGCTGTTTTCTGACAGACAGATAGCACGTGAACACAGAGTTCAGTTCTCTTTCTCTTATCTTTGAGCTTGAACAAACACTCTCAGCGAAAACAGTTGGTTCTGTGTTGTAAACAATTAAGAAAACGGATGCATATAATATTGGACCCATACATGCTTTCCTCAATGTGTGTACCTCAATACAGTTAGATTAACCTGAAAAACATAAAGCACTGCTTATTTTAATTTGTATCTTATTTTTATTGTGTTTATCTAAGCTTGTAATTCGTTTATTATTCTCTAAGCAGATGCACTACCCTACAAAATGATCCCAATCATCCTAGAATGATTAATTATTTTCAAATAGTGCTATTCAATTCAAATCTGGTGGAATTGTTTTCATATCGCAATATATAAATTGCAGAAAAACTAAATATTGCAATGTCAGTTTTTCTGCAATATTGTGTAGCCCTATTTCCCTGAGTAACATTTAACCTTTAATAATAAAGCAAGTAAAATCATGACTGTAAATAACATATAATATACCTGACACAGGTGAAATCACTGATGAATCTTTGTGAATACTGTATGTCTTCCTCCTGAGATTGGGCTTTCTCCATCACTGTTTCACTTCAGCATGATCTGATGTGTCTTCTGTCATCTTCTGTTTTTAGTATAAACGTCAAAAGATAAATTATAGTAAACAGCAAGTTATTTTCATACTTTATTGTATGATATTTAAGAATTATGTATAATTGAGGATCAATATTCCTTCATAAATTTTCACAATTGATAAATTATAGACAATAATACTGACAGTATTAATTTGACTGAATAAGACTGACAGTTCTGATACATCTTATCATAGCCAGTAAATCTTTGTTTCTTAATGTCTTTAAATCAAGCAGAACTGTAGTAATATTTACAGTAGGCTGGTATGTGAGGATACTGTACTGGGTGAAATGCCGTCCCCTTCAGACTGTAGTCATGACAACGCCTTATTATGATGGCTTGGCTAGGTTATTGCATGCGATCAGAAAATGATGCAGTTACAATTATAGTTTAATCGAAAACCAGCTTTAAATGACAAGCATCGCTGATTCCCTCCTGACAGTCTTTAAACACAATCACAATCTCGCTAGCGCCGTTAGCATCGCGAGCTAGCTGTTTTATAACTGTAAAACGAGCTGCAAAGAGCTTACAAAACATGAACAAACAAGCCAAACGGACCCACAAGCATTTAAAAAGCAGAACAACTTACCTTTAAAATAATAGTAGCCTCCATCAGGTGCTCAGATGTCTTCTCAGGTGCAGCTTCTATCCGGCCCAAACAGGAAATGAACGCGAAGACTCTTATTATAAACCATACTTAATATAATATACGCGGGATTAAAATAATAATAATAAATATATGTGATGTGAGCGCACGAGTTAATGTGTGGTTGTGTTTACATGAATAGCATATGCTAACGAGCTAAATAAACTGTATAAATACTGAGTAAACAGCATTCAAGTTATTTTTATACTTTATTACATGACATTTAAGGGATATTTTTAATCGAGGATCACTATTTATTCATATATTTAATTCACAAATAAAAAATTATAGGCAATAACACTTAAATAATTAGTATTTTGCATTAACTCGCTTGTTATACAGACCTATGCTGAAGCTGAAGCTGAATGAAGCTCCGCCCACCGGCGCCATCTTGTCTCGCTGTTGTTCATTGCGTATGCAACCAATAGGAGCTGCAGAATTAGGCTCCGCCCGTCGGCGCCATCTTGTTTTCGTGATTTCCCGCCTACCAGTACCGATCTGACCAGTCACAGGCCTCAATACTTACACTTGTGTGAAAAATGCAAATTTTCGATGACGCCGGTACAGTACCAGGACCCGGCTGCAGGGGCGCACTCTCGTACACAGAGGATACACAGTGTATGGTATAAAATCAGGTTTTTGTGGTATATAAGGACATGCCGCGAAAATTGGAGAGGGTGCTTCTGGGACATAGAGAAAGGCATCTACATTGCCGGAATTACAAGGACATGGCCTGTGTCCTCATAAACCCAAATGTCCCCGTAATGCCGGTGCGTATTCAGGTCAAAAGTCCTCGTAAACCACAAAAACCAACACACACACACACACACACACACACACACACACACTCACACACACACACACACTCACACACACACACTCTCCATCACTAACACACTGTTCTCTGTCAGTAATCAGAGTAAGGAAGCGTTCGCAGACTGGGCTCATCACGACGACGCTCAGGATCATTTCTGCGGGTTAGACGGTGAGTTCAGAGGAAACATCATCGGCGTGTTTCTGAAGAGGAAGTGGATGTTTTGATCAGTAATCAGCAGATCTGAGATGGTTATTTATAGGACTTTATCGCTCTACATTCTCTCACATTTTCTCCTTGAATAAATTTGAAAATGTTTTGATGTTCATCTGTATTGAGCAGCTGCTCTTCTGTGTGTAGATGAGATGTCTCCTGAAGCCGAGTACGTGGATCTGCTGCTGAACCCGGAGCGATACACCGGATATAAAGGCCCGTCCGCCTGGAGAGTCTGGAACAGCATCTATGAGGAGAACTGCTTCAAGTGAGACAAACACTGACTGTGACCTTACAGAGGTCATGTTATGACAACTCTTGATGTTGTTTTTGCCTCTACTAGAGCAGGTTTAACAGGTCTTCCTGCTTGAATGTTGATTATTTTCCTCATATTCTCCATTGTTCAGCTCCTCTCTTCCCAGTCTGTCAGTAACGCTCTGTTTAGTTCCTGTCTCTATGAAGCCCCTCCTTCTGTGCTCTGATTGGTCGGCTGGAGCAGTGTGTTGTGATTGGTGTTTGGGAAATGTCCCGCCCCTTACCATAACCGCCAGTTTCAACACACTACTAACTAACTCAACCAGGCCCCGCCCCTTTGTTCTGTGCATTAATTATTTAAATGAGGAGTTCAGAAACACTGACACTGAATAATTTCAGAGCTTTTTAAAGCTCAAACAGCAACATTACACACTGAAGAACATGTTTTTGTTTTTTCAGGCCGAGATCGGTGTATCGTCCTCTCAACCCTTTGGCTCCGACTCGAGGTGTGTTCAGTTCAGTTTCTGCTGTGAGCGAATCAGATTAAACACCTGTCAGACTGTTTGTGTAACCTGAACTCTCTCTCTCTCTCCTCTCAGGTGATGATGATGGTGAGTTAATATTTGCACACGACACACGACCCATGATGCTCAGCTTCCGCACTGTTCCAGCTGCTCTCAGATCAGTGCAGAAGTGTCCCTGACGCTCAGTAACTCTCGTCTGTCTCTCACAGGTGAAGGATTCTACAAATGGCTGGAAGGTAACTGATGATTTACTCTGTAATCATGATGAAAACACTGAACCGTCCTGCTTCTGTGCTTCTTTTATTAGTGATTTATGAGCAGAAAGCTCTTTTGAGCGCCTGTAGACAAAGCAAACGTAGTTTACATCATAATAGTTGTGCAAATAATGCACACAAATATTTGTTCGGCTCGAGTTTCATGAATGAGGCCTGACGTTTCGCTCGTGTTTTCATACACTAATCTCCTGAAACCGAGAGATGGAGTCATTATTTCAATCATGATCGTGGGCAAGTCCCGACAAATCATAACCTTGACGCTCTTGAAGTGTCGTGAAGAGCGTTTCAGCATGAATCTGTTCTCACCGCTGTGAACATACAGAAGAACAGATGAGGAAATGTTCTCTCTGTGCTCCAACCCGTTTGCTTTGATTAATTCAAATGCACTTTTGCACTTTTACAATTTGAGTCGTCACACAGAAGATGTTTAAACTAACTGTTTAATATTGATCGTGGAAACAAGAAATCCTTTCTTTAGAAACTAACAGATTATGGTTTTCATATATATATATCTATCTCTTATTTTGTAAAAATGTACCATGTGTCAGTGTGTAATGTCAGTCACAGGCGGTGTGTGTGATCATGTGTGTCAGTGTGTTGATGGGCTGATGGTGTGTGTTCAGGTCTGTGTCTGGAGAAGCGTGTTTTCTACCGTCTGATCTCCGGCCTCCACAGCAGCATCAACATCCACCTGTGCGCCGAATACCTGCTGGACGGTAAACAAACACATGCGTGTATCTGTGACCGTGACTGACCGATGTCCTGCACTGACCACTACTGAAAAATCACCTGTTAAAGTGTAAACTAGTGTTCCTCTCAAACCACAACTGTGTTTTTATTTACGGCAAATTAAAATATTCACTTGAAAATGAATGTTCAGTTTTGACCAAAGCGGTTTTGGAGAGTCCGAATCATTGACTGAAATCTGGATTAATGATATTTGAATTGATCTTTCAGTCTGTGATGTTTTCTGTAGCTCCTGCCATCCAATAATCAATAAACTTCGATACTTTAGATATGAAACGGATTTCAGATAATGTCAGTTTTATCACTAAAATTCAGTCAATAAATGTGTTTTTGTGTCTTTAATGTGAACTGATCGTCTCTTCTAGTTACAGCAGCAAATAAACACGAACATCAGAAGGAATGATGAAAGATACAGTACAACTTCCTGTAATGAATCACGTGTTTCAACACTGAAATACGTCAATAAAACAGCTTGAGTCACATTTACTTCATTCAACGACCATAAACTCGATAGTCAGATATAATAGCTGCGTCCTGACACACACACGCACTAGATTACACATTCATTATGTTTTTATTTAACGTGTGTGAATAACCGGTCGTGTTTCTCTGCTCTCAGAGGGCTGGGGGAAGTCCGTCTGGGGTCCAAACGTGCAGGAGTTCCGGCAGCGCTTCGACCCGGCGGAGACCAAGGGCGAGGGCACGCGCCGGCTGAAGAACCTGTACTTCCTGTACCTGATCGAGCTGCGCGCGCTCTCTAAAGTGGCTCCGTACTTCGAGCGCTCCTTCATCAACCTGTACACGGGAAACTCCGAGGAGGATTCGCTGACCAAAGAGCTGCTGCTGCACATCCTCAACGAGACCAAGTGAGACGGCTTACCTCAGTATTTACATATTTATTACACATGCATGTGACAGTAGCTTGATGTTAATCATTTTTCTGATGTGTATAATAATTTAGATCAGTTTTGAGCTCATATTTCCCCCCAGAATATATACTCAAGATAAATATATAAATAAAATTACATAATCATAATTTCTTTTTAATTAAATAATACCTCCAGAAAAAAAACCTTAACCCTTATAGGGTCTTTTTAAACTCCAAACGACATTTCCTAAAATAAAAAAAAATGTTCTCCTCGTCCAAATGACATGAAACTTTGTACAGTTGTTAACACTTTCTTGATCTACAAATAAAAACAAAAATTGGAGTGATATCTTGTTTTTATGTTAGTGTTGAAAAAAAGTCACACTCAGGGTCTCTCCAGAGACCGCAGGCAACAAAATGTAATTTTGTAACAAAATAATTGTGTTTTTTTTTTTTATTATTAAATGTCATTTTACTCAGTTTATTAATGTTTTTACTTCATATTTGTGCAGTTTTTGGAGGATTTTTCATATCTTTTAAATTTATATAAATAAATAAATAAATAAATACATATTTTGTTGAGTAGGTTTTTATACAAAAACAGCTTTTTATGTAAAATTCACTTTATAAAAGGCCCACATTTCTAACTTTCATTCATGGGGATAACATTTGGCATGATAATTAATTTGGCATGGTTTAGTGAGAGATTTTTGCTGGAAAATGCAGTTTTGAAAGTAAAAAATGCTCCACTATTTGCTGTTTGACTGACTGAAAGACTCTTTTCACAAGTATTGTTCAGTTGGATTCATATCTAAATATTATCAAATCACAATTACGACAATAAAAGCTACTTTTTGACAAAGTTTTGCATTAAAAAGTTTGATGTTGATTTTGAGGATGAATTGTCCATTTTCTAAGTGGGATCTCATCATAATGTAACAATATTGAAAAAAAAAGCTTTCCTGTAGCTCAGTGGTTAGAGCGTGGCACTAGCAATGCCAAGGTCATGGGTTCGATCCCAGGGATTGCACATACTCTGATACAAATGTATAAAATAATGCAATGTAAGTCGCTTTGGATAAAAGCGTCTGCCAAATGCATAAATGTCAAATGTCAAAATGTCAATATTGAAAATGGATATATGTATTTATTTGTTTATATAAATTTAAAAGATATGATAAATCCTCCAAAAACTGCACAAATGTGAAGTAAAAACATTAATAAACAGAATAAAATTACATTTGTGTTAAAAAAAAATAAAAATATTAAAAACAATCATTTTGTTACAAAATTACATTTTGTTGCCTGGATTCTCTGGAGACCCTGAATGTACTTCCCAAATGAAGACCGCACAAGGGTTAAAATACAAACAGTATCTGTGTTTCCATCAACATAATTTTGTGATATCACATGAAAAACATGCCAAGAATCTTTATATATCAATAATATTCCAATTTTTCCAACTTTTTTTATACATTCACATTATTTTACACTTTAAACTCTTGATTGATTTAAACAAGGTTCACAGACGTGTTATTAGTCATCAGTCTGTATATATATCTGTGTGTGTGTGTGTGTGTGTGCAGAGCGTTTCCCATGCACTTTGACGAGAGCTCCATGTTTGCTGGCCATAAAATGGAGGCGAAAACACTGAAGGTGAGATGAACAGATCTGGGTCAGTTTCAGTATGATTAAACGTCTCGTTCTGTGATCGTGTTTCTGCAGGTGCTTCTCTTGATCTGACTCGATGCGTGTCGTTCAGTTATCCTCATATCAGATTTGCATGTAGATTTGCATGTGTTCATTTGCGTAGATTACGATTGGAGGAACTTTCTGAACTTGATCTTCAAAACATTCACATGTTTGATATGCTTCATTAATCAGCTTCAGTAAAACTAGATGTGGCAGATGCATGTCTTGTCCAGTAAATGAGTTCAGACTTTAACTTCCTTCATGTGTTTGTTCAGGAGGAGTTCAGGCTTCACTTCAAGAACATCTCTCGGATCATGGACTGCGTCGGCTGCAGTAAATGCCGACTGTGGGGAAAGTTACAGGTAACGTGAAGAGTTGTGATGTGAGAGGAAAATTAAAGGGCTAGTTCACCCAAAAATGACATTTCTGTCATTAATTCCTCACCCTCATGACGTTCCACACCCGTAAGACCTTCGTTCCTCTTCAGATTCTTCGTTCATCTTCTATTCTCGTGGCTTTATAATATTAATATTGAACCACTGTACTCACATGAACTGATTTAAATATGTTTTTAGTACATTAATGGATCTTGAGAGAGGAAATGTCATTGCTGGCTATGCAGATTTCATCAAAAATATCTTAATTTGTGTTCTGAAGATGAACGAAGGTCTTACGGGTGTGGAACAACATGAGGGTGAATAATTAATGACATTATTTTCATTTTTGGGTGAACTAACCCTTTAAATCTGTTTTCCTGTCAGACTCAGGGTCTGGGAACGGCCCTCAGGATCTTGTTCTCGGAGAAGGAAATCAAGAATCTTCCAGAAAACAGTCCGTCCATTGGCTTCCAGCTCACGCGTCAGGAGATCGTGGCTCTGCTCAACGGATTCTCCAGGTAAACGATTGATGAACGCTTATGAGATAGTTTATCAAAAGCAGTAAACTGACGTTCTCCGTCTGTCGTCTCTCTCTCGCTCCAGGCTTTCCACGAGTATAAAGGAATTGCACAACTTCCGGACTCTTCTGAAGGATCATAGGTAACACTCCTCCAGGCCACCAGGTGGCACCAGCCCAGTGGACTCTGCAATAGTCTTATCCAGCCCAGAATAAGGCCCGTCTCAGGGACTGCAGGATTGGCGTCCAGCAGAACCCTTCCTCTAGATCCGATCTCACACCTCCTGCTCTGCTTCAGTGCGTCGAGAATCACGCGAGATCTCTGCTTCCAGCTCCAAAAATACTTCACGCTTTCGTCTCTGCATGTTCAAGCGGACTGTGGTTTTCTACTTCCTCTTCTTTTCTCTGTCAGATTCGACTGCGGTTCGCTGCAGTTCTTCCTGTCGTTCTCTTCGGCTTGTGTGTCTGTTCCTGCTGACTACTGTCACTTCATCACTGCTGAATCTGTTAGTGATCCAGTGAACAAGAACATGTCCAGCTCACATTTGACCTCAAAATCATAAATCTATAAATAGGAAAATGAAGCTTTTGAGGTGAAATATGACCAATTCTTGCCTGTTTTTGTGGGTATTTTTCCATGAATGTGTGAAGTCATTCCTCGTCTGAAGTGAAGACTTCTGGTTCATAGGACCATAGAAATTAATTTTATAAGCTTGAAAGAAGGAAATGTAGCTGATTGTTACACATTTAAGCAACAGATGACAAGCAATAATGTTCAGATTCATCCTCCACAGAAGAAGGAAAGAAAAACACATTTATTAGATGAGTGAAAACGGTCAAATATATCTCAGCCCAAAATTAAAAAGCAAAAAAGCCAGTTATATTTTTGTAATTATCTCTAATTATAAAAATATAATCGATGTGAAATTCACTCATTTTGTTCCACGTCTGGAAAGTTCTTCCTGATTATATTTATAGTTCAGCGTCTCTCGCCTGTTTCAGCTTCATATCTTTGAACACTTGAAAGAGCTGCAGACGTCACGTCCTTCTGTCGCTGTTAAATATAGCTGATCACTGAACGCTGCGGAAACCAGCGCGGGATTCATCTGATGCTGAACAACTGAAGCTTTTGTCTCTTTCAATTCTGCAGGAGTGATTTACTGTACACAGATGAAGAGCAGCTATATGTGTGTGTGTGTGTGTGTGTGTGTGTGTGAGTGTGAGTGTGAGTGTGTGTGAGTGTGAGTGTGTGTGAGTGTGTGTGTGAGTGTGTGTGAGTGTGTGTGTGTGTGAGTGTGTGTGTGAGTGTGTGTGTGTGTGTGTGTGTGTGTGAGAGTGTGTGTGTGTGTGTGTGTGTGTGTGAGTGTGTGTGTGAGTGTGTGTGTGAGTGTGTGTGTGTGTGTGTGTGTGTGTGTGTGTGAGCGCTTCAGCGTGATCCTCTTGTCTGCCTTAATATTTCTGAATAACAGTATGATACTGTAAATACGGCTCGTCGTGACGCTCCTCTGCCTTTCTGACTTGATTTTGAACATTTTCACGCTGTGATCAGATGATGACGACGCTCCTGTTCTGTGTGTTTGTGTCAGGAATATTTATTTAAACAGGAATAAATTGATCTGGTTGCCTCTCAGATTTTTGTCATCTTTCATGTCTTCAGTGTTTGTGCTCTCATTAGTAAGAATCACAGTCTTATTTCAACAGCAAATTTATTTTTTGTAGATGGTGACGAAACGTCCTTATTACAAATCAACAAATGAGAATCACATGTTCCACATGACCAGTGAAATATATAGTGTTTATCATCATGAGTGTCGTTCAATCTCTACTGTTTTCAACAGATAAAGTAACATGAATTCATGCCTTACGCCTGATCGTTATTAATCTATCGGCATCACAAAGTAAAGTGATCATGTTGTGATGTGTGAATATACACTGTCAAACAGCACAGGCCGTGTTCAGAATGTGTGTATGAACACACTCTCGCTGTGTTTTCAGTGTGTGTTACTATCAGGACCTAGAACTTATAACAACCATAATCCACGGTTCACTGCAAAACTCCGTCAAGCCAAAGACGCCTACAGAAGTGACACAGTCCTGTACAAACACACTGACGCAGGAGATGAGAGAAGCTACTCTGAAAAGCTGAAAAAACATTTTTATTCAACGATCCTGACCTCAAACACGTCACCAATTATAAAACATCGTCACCTCAGTCTGCTGGAAATCAACTCTCGCTCTCCACACAACCATCAGCTGCCACGCGTGACGTAATCATGTTGGAAAGGTCACGCGTGACGTAATCATGTTGGAAAGGTCACGCGTGACGTAATCATGTTGGAAAGGTCACGCGTGACGTAATCATGTTGGAAAGGTCACGCGTGACGTAATCATGTTGGAAAGGTCACGCGTGACGTAGGCGGAAGTACTGAGTGAGTGAACGTGCAAAGACTAAATCAACGGCCTTTACAAAAAAAACAACGATGTTGAAACACTGGATCAGTACGTCACGCGTGACCTTTCCAACATGATTACGTCACGCGTGGAGCATCACAGAGCAGTGCAAGACGAGCATTTGTGGTTAAAAAGTATATAATGTTTATTTTTTTTAGTAAATGTCCGATGGTTTCTCTAGATGAGACTCTTATTCCTCGTCTGGGATCATGTAGAGCTCTTTGAAGCTGCACTGAAACTGACATTTGGACCTTCAACCCGTTGAACCCCAGTGAAGTCCACTATATGGAGAAACATCCTGGAATGATTTCCTCAAAAACCTTCATTTCTTTTCGACTGAAGAAAGAAAGGCATGAACATCATGGATGACATGGAGGAGAGTAAATATTTAGGAAATTTTAACTCTGACGTGAACTAATCCTTTAAAAAGTGTCCACTTTCGAACACTTTCTTTGCTTTCAAAGTGTTAAATGTCATGTGATCAAATGTGTTTCAAACAGCCTACTGACCTAATCCGAAAGCATTATAGGAAGCGCTCTAGCCAGACAGGATTTAATCTTTGTCGACTGAAGACCCAAGTTTGGTCTGAAGATGATAAATGTACCCAGCACCATGTTCTCTCGCTGTTCCTGATTTCTAACACATCTAACGTTCGGCCGGTCTCGCGGCTGTCAGAGCAGAAATGAACGCTGAGGTTCTCCGTATGTTTTCTGTCATGTAAACTGGGTGAGCTTATTTCATCCATTAGATCGAAAGATCTGAAAAAACCCAAACATTTACCCGCAACTAGACCCTCCCCTCGAAGAAGTGTTTGAAGAGACGGATTAAAGCTCCAGGTGTAAACGGGAATGTGTCTCCCTTATCTGCTTGGATCGGTTGGGTTAATAGCAGGAGTAAACCGAGCTCTTTGCTGAGAACGAGTGCGTCGTACTGCATTCTGAACACAGCCTCGTTTAGAGCCTTCGTTACTCTGACCGTGGTTGCCATGACGATGCACATTGCTCTGGAGTTGGTTGCCATGGTGACTCACACTTACAATGCGTCGTCTCTATTACGTATTGAGCTTCCAGCGGCTCGTGTGTGTGTGTGTGTGTGTGTGTGTGTGTGTCGGCGGGTTAAAGTGCGGTGCGGTTCAGATTTACAGAGCTGCAGCATCAGTGGAAACGTTAACGGTTTAGTGCTGCTGTTGCCAAGGGCGACCGCTGATCGTCTCCTCCCAGATGGACCAGGAAGCTGCTGCTGCTCCAGTCCGTCGATAAACTGGACAGAGAGAAAGTGTGTGAATCACTCACTCCAGTGCTCCTCAATCACGCGTTTCTAATGCTTCTGTATATATAATATAATATAAATATTATTTTATATAATATATATAATTTTTTTGTTTAATTTTTTGTATTTTTAGTCATTTATATTTTAAGAATATTTATATTATTATGATTTTAATTATCTTTCTTTATTGTTTATTTTAAAATGACTTTATTTGAATTTTAAGTTTTTTTATGATTTAATATTTTTAGCATATGTTTTGTTTATTCTTTTAAATTATTTTTATTTAAACTTTTAGTGCATTTTACTTAACTAATTAATTTAATTTTATATTTTTATGATTAAATTCATTTTCAGTAAGTTTATTTTGATTTTTGAATTATTTTAATTATACATTTTTATTATTTAATTTTAGTGTTTTATTTAAATTTTTTATTTTAAAATTATGTTTTAATTTTACATTTTTGTTTTAATATTTTTTTATTTTAAAAGTTTTTTATATATATATATTTATTATATATATATAATTTTGTTACAACAATAAATCTGGATTCATCAAATATCAAACTTAAGGAAAATGTCTGAAAGTTTATGAATCAGACCCATATTAATTTTTTATGTTTTTAGTGTCATCAGAAGCTCATTAAAAATCAAATTAAAGAAAATGCTAAAATAATTTTTTTATGATTTTATTCTAAAAAAATAACTAAGGAATGAAAATGAGCCTTTCTAACGTTGCTTTAATGACAAGCAGGTAAACAAATAAAATATTTCATCTTTTTTAGTAAGTGTTTTTATCATGATTTTATAATTATTTATTTGAATTGACATTATTAAAGGTGCCCTAGAATCAGAATTTGAATTTATCTCGGCATAGTTGAATATCAAGAGTTCAGTACATGGAAATGACATACAGTGAGTCTCAAACTCCATTGTTTCCTCCTTCTTATATAAATCTCATTTGTTTAAAAGACCTCCGGAAAACACTCGGATCTCAACATAACACCGACTGGATCATTAATATGTACACCCCCAATATTTGCATATGCCAGCCCATGTTCAAGGCATTACACAAGGGCAGCCTGTATTAACGTCTGGATCTGTGCACAGCTGAATCATCAGACTAGGTAAGCAAGCAAGAACAACAGCGAAAAATGGCAGATGGAGCAATAATAACTGACATGATCCATGATCACATGATATTTTTAGTGATATTTGTAAACTGTCTGTCTTTCTAAATGTTTCGTTAGCATGTTGCTAATGTACTGTTAAATGTGGTTAAAGTTACCATCGTTTCTTACTGTATTCACGGAGACAAGAGCCGTCGCTATTTTCATTATTAAACACTTGCAGTCTGTATAATTCATAAACACAACTTCATTCTTTATAAATCTCTCCAACAGTGTGTAATGTTAGCTTTAGCCACGGAGCACTATCAAACTCATTCAGAATCAAATGTAAACATCCAAATAAATACTATACTCACATGATCCGACGCATGCATGACGAACATCTTGTAAAGATCCATTTGAGGGTTATATTAGCTGTGTGAACTTTGTAAATGCACTGTAATATAGTCAAGAGCTGGTGGGGCAGAGGAAGCGCATCTCTTAAAGGGGCCATACTGAAAAAATCTGTGCATAGTTAATGATGCCCCAAAATAGGCAGCTAAAAAAATTAATAAAAAAAATCTATGGGGTATTTTGAGCTGAAACTTCACAGACACATTCAGGGGACACCTTAGACTTATATTACATCTTGTGAAAAAACAATCTAGGGCACCTTTAAGATTTAATTAACTTTCAGTAACTTTAAATTTTGAAATTCTCAATAATGCTGTTTTGTAGTCGTTACTGCATTAAAACTGGTAAATTACTGCTATTTTTATATATATCCATATATATATACATATCTTGATATATATATCCTTAAACTTGTTAATTTTTTCTCAGGTTTTTGGGTTCAGTGTTGATAATCTCAGGGTCAAAGGGTCATAGGGTCATAGGGTGTCGGTGGGTCACCTGGTTGAGCTGGTCACCGGGTGGGGCGGCCAGGCTAAATCATCGTCGCTGTCGTAGCGTCTGGGATTGTCGAAGAAGTACGGCCGGTTGGAGAAGACGTGGCTGGGAATGGCAGATCCGCTCTGGAAGCAACAGATCACACTTAGACTGGGATCCGCAGAGGAAGAGCGTTCCTCGTGTCGCTCCACTCACCCGCTCCTGCGCCGGTCTGCGCACCCGGAAGAAGAACACCACCAGAGACGTGGGCAGCAGCTCCCAGACGAACAGAATCACTCCGAACACCACGTACCCGGCGTCGCCCAGACTGGAGCGCAGGTCCGCCTGCGGAAGCACAGACAAGAGCGGCTCGACGTCTGCGTGAACACGTGACCGGGACAGACGAGCGCCACCCACCTGATCCGACACGTTGTACCAGTCGTAGTCGAAGGAGTTTATGGTCTGGATGTCGGTGAGAGCCAGAACCACCAGATTATAACAGGCCCGCGACGCGTACAGGAAGATCACGGTGAGGCCGATCAGGGTCACCTGACACACCGACGTGCCCTGAGACACACAGGAAACACATGACATTATTTATTTATTTATGTCCTTTTCTTGAAGTCCCTCTAAGATTTTAAGGCAATATTTCAATGATCTATTATTGTCGGCTAATGGTCACATGACATTTCATATTGCTTTAGTACATGTTTTATTTTACATCATTTATTTTAATTTTAATTGAATTTTAAATTATTTACATTTTACATTAATTAAAAAAATTATTTTACATTTTAATTTTTTTGTTTAATTTTTAGTATTTTTAGAAATTTGTATTTTAAAATTATTTTAAATTTAATTTTTTTGTTTTTATTTTAAAATGACAATTTGAAATTTAAGTTTTTTTATGATTTAATATTTTTTGTAAGTTTTACTTTTATTTTTTTAAGTTATTTAAATTGTATTACATTTTTATGATTTAATTAACTACATTTGTTTTAATTAATATTTTAATGTTTTTTACTTTATTTAACATTTTTATGATCTAATTAATTTAAGTGTTTTATTTTGATTATTTCATTTTACAAATTATTTTGTAATTTTACATCTTTATGATTTAATTAATATTGTAATAGTGTTTTTTGTTTTTTATTATTTTAATTTTAAATTGTTTATGATTTAATACATTTTTAGTAATTAAAATTTTTTGTTTTTATATTTTAAAATTACTTATTTTTAAAATGATTTTTTAATTATTTTTTTGTTTTAATTAATATTTTAATAAGCATTTTATTTTTACAATTTAATTTTTAGTTTTAGTTTAATTCTTTTATTTAAAAAATTATTTAATCTTACAATTTTATGATTTAATTAATACTTAATATTTGTTTTTTTTTTGTTTGTTTTTTACATTTTTACAAATTTTTAGTAAGTGTTTATTTTACATTTATTTCATTTGAAAATGTAATAATACATCTTTATTTAATCATTTTATTTTGCAATTTTGATTGTTATAATTTTTGTTTTATTAGGAACCCTGATAATGTCCCACAGGAAGTCTGATTCTGTCAGATCTTGCCTTGGACTCCAGGTAGATGCTGGCGAGGGACATCTTGGCCACCTTGTAGAGGCAGACGGCCAGCGAGACGGCGCAGAGGACGAAGAGCGAGTCGTTGATGGTGACGCGCACCAGGACGATGGTCTTGACCTGCGCGTCGGTCATCTTCACCAGCAGCGCACACGTCAGGTTGACCAGCAGGAACAGCAGACTCACGCCGACGAACAGCAGATACAGAGGAAACCTGCAGAAGACCAGATACAGTGATGAAGATGAGGAGGAGGAGGACAGACGAGAACATCAGTGTAAGGACTCACTTATATTTCAGCAGGTGAGGAGAGAACTTCGACTTCGCCTTGAAGAAAACCTGCAAAACAAGCAGATTCATGAGCTCCGTATCAGTTCGCAGTTTTCATCATCATTTATTTCATTAGCTTATTGTTTTTTTAATATTGCTATTTATGTTTAAAAGATAAATATATATATATATAATGTATAATTACATTAATAAAAGTTTCAATATTGCAATAATTCAACACATTTGCATGTTCCTGGTTAATAGTCACATGACATGCAGGTCAACAAATAAAATATTTTGTCTTTTTTAGTAGGTTATTTATTTTTATACTTGTTTTTATTTTAATTTGACATTTTCATGATTTCATTCATTTAGTTGAAAAGGTTCATTGATTAGTTAGCATCAGCTGAATCATCATTAATCTCTGACGTCTGTCCGGTTTCATTCTGCTCAGCATCTTCAGCGTCTGCCGTCATCATCATCATCGTCACATGACGCAGTCTCATGTAGGTCACACATGCAGGAACACGTGCAGCTCTACATGTGTACAGTAGATTTCAGTTCAATATCATATAAAACCGTATAATACAGAAATAATGTCTTACTAGAGGCCAGAATCACATGAGCTGCTCTAGATGATTGAAAATCTCCGGAGATTCATTTGCATAAGAGTATTCGCATTTTACATTTTTATGACTTTTTTTGCATTTCGTTTGTTTTTGTCTAAAAATGATTTACATTTTACATTATGATTTAATTAATTTTTAGTTTTTTATTTTGATTGGTTTTATTTTTAAAAAATGTTTATTTTTTAATTTTGTTTTATTTTTATTGTTTTAATTAATAAATATTTACATTATACATTATGATTTTATTAATTTTTCATTTATTTTCAATCAAATTCAGTTTTGATTTTATTAAAAAATATATTTATGTAGTTTATTTTACATATTTATGTTTTTTTATTTAATTTTACTATTTTTTATTATGTAGTTTTACTTTACGTTTTTATGATTTAATTTTTTGTTTTTTATTTAAAATTATTTACATTTTACATTATGATTTAATTACTTTTAGTGATTTGTTTTAAAAAAATATTTAAAAATGATTTATGTATTCATTTAACATTTTTATGATTTATTTTTAGTGTTTTGTTTTGATTGTTTTTATTTAAAAAAAAAATATTTGTAGTTTTACATTTTTATGATTTAATTAAATTTTTCCGTTTTTTTATTTTTATTGTTTTTATTTTTAAATTTTTAACATTGATTAAACAATTTGACATACATTTTTATCATTTTATTAATTATTGGTTTTTCATTAACCTTTTGGCTGGAATAAAGTATATTATTATATATTTTAAAAGATGTCTTACTATTATTATTATATATAATAGTATATTATATATTAAAATTTAAAGCATATTTAATTCAGGATTTTTTATGCAAGTTTATTATAACTCTACTCGTCTAGAAACCGGTGAATCACATCAGTATCTCTAGCTCCAGACTTCCTGTAAATGATGTGAGATCTGAGGCGTGTGATGTGGAGTGGCGTCTGGACTGACCTGAGCGCAGTACAGGTTCATCAGGCTGAGCGTGAAGAACTGCAGGCAGACGGGGAAGCAGTAGAGCAGCCAGAAGCAGAAGGGTCCGAGCGCGTTGGCCGTCACGCAGTCCCTGAAGTAGAAGGAGAAGAGCAGCGCGCGCAGAGCCGCCCACAGCAGACACAGGAACAGGAACGCCGTCTGGTAGCTGAAGCGCTTGTGCCGGTAGCGCAGCACCAGCCACAGCTGAGCGTAGATGAAGGCGAACAGGACGGAGTAGAAGACGGTGTAGGCGAGCGTCAGGCCCAGCTTCACGTAGGGAGGGATGGCGGGGCTGAGAGTCGGAGGAGACAGAGAGGCGTTCGCTGCGGTCGCTCCCTGCTGACGCTCCATCACGGATGATCTGCTCTCAGCGGCTCCGTCCGTCTGTCTCCATCAGCCTCGGGGAATCAGCGGCTGCAGTCGTGAGGAGAGCCTGCAGAAGAGACGGAGCATGTGACCGGGATGCGGGGAATCTGATTGGCTCTGTGGTGTGAGGAGAGAGAGAGAGGGGTGGAATTCATTTCCTTCCGCAGCTTCATCTCTCTTTAGGAAAAGGATGCAAGTGACACATTTATTTAAATGATTGGTCCCACTTTATATTAAGTGGCCTTAACTTCTATGTACTTACATCAAAAAATAAGTACAATGTAATTATTGGGTTCATATTGAATTGCAAAACTCTATTGCTGCTATTGAGGTGGATACGGGTACGGTTAGGGACAGGTTTGGTGGTATGGGTAGGTTTAAGGGTTAAGGGATGGGTCAACAGTGTAATTATAAATGTAATGACAGAAATTAATTACAGATGTAATTACTTGCATGTGTTTTAAAAATATAAGTACAATGTAAAAACATGTATGAACACAATAAGTACATTGTATCAAATGATTAATTTAAATGTAAGTACATAATAGTAAAGGCCACGTAATATAAAGTGGGTCCAAATGATTTGTTGATCCAAAAAATTAATTAATTAAAAGACCATTATTGTGACAATTTCATGACAATTCAGCAAATTCTTCATTTAATTCTTCAAGGGAAAAAGTCACATCTTAATTGTAAACAAAATATCAAAACAAATTAATTTAATGTTTACTTGTTTTGTGGAGAAATATTTCCCATTCGTTCTTTTTCTCTCACAGTGATGCTGCATGATTGTGTCATAATGTGATTGGTTCAGTAATGTCACACGTCACCAGCAGAGGGCGATAATTAAACACCAAAAAGAATATGTGAACATTTCTCTAGTGACAATGTGACTAAAACCCTTCAGAGAATCTGATAACAGAAGAAGTGATGATGTGAGTCTGTGATCAGATCCATAACTCCTGGTAAAGGTCAAAGGTTAGAGCAGTTATGGAAGCGTTTACAGCGCTAAAAGCTGTTGAACATGTGACTAAACAGGACATTCCTATACGTTTCTGCAGATGTGAGACATAATTGTGCCTCTGTGAGACACAAATATGTGCTGAGAATGTTTAAGAACATTATTTCTGAATGTTTTCTAAATGTTTTCTAGGTTATGTGAACGTTAAGGGATTTAAAAATTTTACAAACATTATGGGAACGTTACTTGAATGTTCTCTGAACGTTTAAAAAATGTTAGATGAATGTCCAACTAAAACGCTCCATGAACAATGTATAAATATTAAATGTTTTTGTACTAACGTTTTGACAACATTGTTAAAGTCCAGACAACTTTGTGCGATCTATTAACGTTACGGGAAGAACGTTTGTTCGTAACTTTGAGAGAACCTGTTAGCTGGGGAATGCTGGATTCATAATGGTCTGACTGTGGGAAAGGCTCAGAAACTGAGAAGAGTTATTCAATAATTTCAGGTTGTGAAGTGAGGATTGATCGTGTGTCACTGTAAGTGCCCTCAGAAGTGCACTGACTCCCACAGGCTCCAGGCAGAGGCGGCTCACATCTGGACAGGGGTGGGGTGGACAGAGCCCTTTGTGTTTTCACAAATATGGTTTAGCGAACTCTAGCACAAATATTATGGCGGTGTAGCCTCCCACATGAAAAAATACTATAGTCATTTATAGTAAATACCATAGTGTTTTTGAACCATACTATAGTAAAGTACTTTAATTTGTTGTGGTAATTCTATAGTTGCTGTGGTAATATAACTACTATAGTAATATCAACAAAATACTGTATTAAGTTTTCTACAACTGTAGGGTATATTATACTACAATACACTACAGTTTACTGTAGTAAAAACTAAAGTATACTACAGTATTTATTACAGTTTATTAGTTCATTATAGTTAATACTACAGTATGCTGTAGCATTCATTAACAAAGTGTTGTAAATACTATTATACAGTATACTTGTTACGGCTGGTGGTGTAGAGATGAGGCAGATAACAGATTTCCACAAACATATAAGACTTTAATATAAACAAAGGCAGCGTACACCAAACTAGCGTCTAACATACAACGAGAACGGACAAGGAGTGAATGGGAACACAGGGTATAAATACAGATGACTAACAAAGGGAGCTAAACAAGGTGATGGGATGATTAACAAGACACAGGTGGATCAAATGAACTAATCAACAGAACGGGGAAACTAGGTCACAGGGGAAGACAAACATGGGGCTCTGTAACAATACTACAATTTACTATAATGTAGTTCAAAAACACTATAGTATTTACTATAAATTACTTAAAAATGTTTAGTTTTTTTGTTCGCATTGCATTCCAGTCTTCGATTAATCAACATTTAGACAGAACACATGCATTTATTTTTATGTAGGTGTGAAATATAAATTCATAAAGTGATAAATGACGTATTAATGTCCGATTTTCGTAACAAAATCGCTCCCTCATGCAGCACGCTGTTGCTATGGTTACGCCTCAGACGACCGCGACTTTCGCGCCAGATGAAAAACTTAGAAAATGTCCCTTATACGTCGAATTAAACCACTTTAGTATTGTTACTCGATTAAATCAAGCACGTATTTTAACAGAAACGTTACGCTATTTCTCGTCACTTAGCATTCCTTACGAGAACGCGCTGTTCAAGACTTGTAGACCTATTCATTTTTATGTAGTTGTGAAACATAAATTCATAAAGTGATAAATGACGACAGTAGTAGTGTTTTGTCAATGTCCGATTTTCGTAACAAAATCGCTCCCTCAGGCAGCGCGCTGTTGCTATGGTTACCCCTCAGATGACCGCGACTTTCGCGTCTGATGAAAAACTTAGAAAATGTCCCTTATATGTCGAATTAAACCACTTTAGTATGATTACTCAATATATTCGATTAAATCAAGCACGTATTTTAACAACAATAGGCCTACAGCGTTTAAATTCTTCGATGAGAACGTGCATGCTGTTCAAGATATAACATCTAAGTTTATTTTTATGTAGTTGTGAAATATAAATTCATAAAGTGATAAATGACGTATTAATGTCTGATTTTGTAACAAAATCGCTCAAGCGCGCTGTTGCTATGGTTACGCCTCAGACGACCATGACTTTCGTGCCAGTTGACGTAGAAAATGTCCCTTATACGTTGAATTAAACCACTTTAGTATTACTCAATTTGTTCGATTAAATCAAACACGTATTTTAACAGTAACGTTAGGCTATTTCTAGTCGCCCAGCGTTCCTTACGAGAACGCGCTGTTCAAGACTTGTAGACCTGTTCATTTTTATGTAGTTGTGAAATATAAATTCATAAAGTGATAAATGACGACAGTAGTTGTGTTTTGTCAATGTCCGATTTTCGTAACAAAATCGCTCCTTCAGGCAGAGCGCTGTTGTTATGGTTACCCCTCAGACTACTGCGACTTTCGCGCCAGATGAAAAACGTAGAAAATGTCCCTTATACGTCGAATTAAACCAGTTTAGTATGATTACTCAATATATTCGATTAAATCAAGCACGTATTTTAACAACAGTAGGCCTAGCGTTCAAATTCTTTGACGAGAACGCGCTGTTCAAGACTACACATAACACCTAGGCTAAGTTTATTTTTGTGTAGTTGTGAAATATAAATTCATAAAGTGAAAAATTACGTATTAATGTCCGATTTCGTAACAAAATCGCTCCCTCAGGCAGCGCTGTTGCTATGGTTACGCCTCAGGCGACCTGACTTTGGCGCCAGATGAAAAACGAAGAAAATGTCCCTTATATGTCGAATTAAACCACTTTACTATGGTTACTCGATATTTTCGATTAAATCAAGCACGTATTTACGTTAGTAGGTCTTCAAATTCTTCGATGAGTACGCATTGTTCAAGACGACACAATAACACCTTTACTATGTAACGTTAGTTGTGAAATATGAATTCATAAAGTGATAAATGACGGCAATAATTGTTTTGTCAATGTCCGATTTTCGTAACAAAATCGCTCCCTCAGGCAGCGCGCTGTTGCTATGGTTACCCCTCAGAGACTTTCGCGCCAGATGAAAAACGTAGATAATGTCCCTTATATGTCGAATTAAACCACTTTAGTATGATTAAATCAAGTAACGTTACGTATTTTAAATCGATTTTCGTAACCAGCTGTTGATATGGTTAAATACGTGCTCTGACACACTTGTACATTTTCTGAGTACATTATGTGTAAAATTAAATGACTTTAGTATGGGTACTTAAGAGCACCCCCACCTTACCTTTTGTTTGCCCCTCAGGGGGTTCAGATCTGCAGTGATGTAAATGATTCCTCCTCCATGATCCGCCCTTCATATGAACCTCTGGAGTTCATCACCGGCACTCCCGACCCGTTACATGGACAATAAACGGAGTTCCTAGAGCTCATAATGGTTCTTGTGTGCAGTGTTGGGCTTCTGGCTCTGCTCGTGTCGGTCCAGTGTCTGACCCGCGAGCAGCTCTTCGATTATGGGATTCAGTTCGGCGACCAGATTTTGGACTCCTCGACTGATTCGGTTAAAGCGCTCGAGCTGCAGCAAACGCTCTACTTCTTCAAAGGAAAGTTCGATCAAGTTTATGTAAGTAACGCATCTTTTGTTAATACACCAATAATATTAATGATTATAACGTGTTTTTCCCTCTAATAATCTCATTAGTAAATTAATTTAATAATAAAATAACAGAAAAAAATGAAATAATTGTTACTTTTTTATTTAATAAAGTTTTAAACGCGTTCATTATTTGAACGAATGAAGTGAAATCTGCCCACAAGAGGAAACGAGACATTTCTATAGGAATCGATTTGAAACCAGTTTGCAAAAACACCTCCACAAAGGAGCAGAAATCGAAGTGTTTCACATCATATATTGATCTGCAAATTTGTCTCGTCTACAAAACCAACATATTCTCTCTTGATCTCAAAGCTGTGTGTATCTACAGTAAACCCCCCATGGGAAGAGAAGAGTGGAGAGAGAAGTAAATATTTACTCTAGGTGTCTGTCCTGCAGTGATTTCTCTATAATGTGCTCAATTAGTCATGCATGTTTAGGTTCTGTGATCACAGAGTGTTTAACTAAATTCAATCTGTGCCTGTATTTCATCTGTTGAACCTCATGAACCTCCAGAAGTTTCACTATATTGGTTGATTTGTAACAGTTTCATTGTTTACTAGTCATCTAAGCAGACTGCAGGAGCCATTATCATTCAAACCAGTGGACAGTGTGTTTGGTAATAGGGCTGGGTATTGACACAATTTTCACGATTCGATTTGATTATATGCACATGCTTTTGATTCGATTATGATTTCGATTCGATATCGATTATTTTGGATGTAGTATTTCAGTTTCAGTACATGGCAAATTTTCTAGAGGAAAAATCTCTCCACTAATGCTGTAAACACATGAGAGTCAGCTGGTGCTACTGTAATAATACTGAAGGTTAAATTAACTTATTTATACACAAACACTTAAATTACACTCAATGATGTTTTTATTATAAATAAAGTTTAGAATTACATAATCATATTTCTATTCCAATCCGTTTTTTGAAATATAAACATTTAAATCGAATTTAATTGATTTATTCAAACATGCATTAAATATTAAAGAACATTAAAAAATTATAATGAACATGTAACGGTGCATAGCTATATTTATCTTTCTAGAGTTCACTTTTCTAGCTGACTAATGAGTTTATGGTCACTGAATGTGTTTTTCTGAGGTAAATGTGACGTCACGTGACACTGAAGCTGTTTTATCGAGGTTGAAGCACTGATTGAGCGATTACACGAGACATGATACGGATTTCAGTAAGTTGTACTGTATATTTTAACATACCTTCAGATGTTCATGTTTATTTCGCTGTAACTGGTATTAAAGCGGAGGAGAGGATGATCACATGATTCTCTTTAACTGAGGCGCTAAAGCGATCCGTCACGCCACATTAAACAGCACCAAAACTGTGTTTATTTTTTGAATCTCATAATAAAATGGACGTCATTTGAAATCTGAGACTTTGCTTCATATCAAAAGTAACAAAGATTATTGCGATTTATTGGATGGGAGGAGCTACATATTCTGCTCATTCATCAACTGAAAACAGACTAGACTAATCGATTTAAGAATCAATATTTGTTCGTAAAAATGAGAATCGATATTTTTTACCCAGCCCTATTTCTTAAGATGTTTCCCAGCTCAGGAAGTGTGTTTAGTGTCCAGGAAAGCCTCAGTTGGTCTTCATATACTGTCTGTTGATATCTCTCGGCTGCCTGTAGGAGTGATATATTCCATACGGCCCGTCCGCTGATATCAGCGAATGAATCCCTCCCTGTGTTTGGAGTGGGAACATCGTTCCTGTTGTTGCAAACGGACTCAAGAACTACTTAATGAGCTCCAGAAAACACTGGCTCTTACAGACAGAAGTCAAGAAGTTCTTTTGTCAATCGTTCAGTAGACAGAAGTGCTATTGTGTGATTCTTTGTGGGCTTTCTGGTTTTTAACCCTTGATGAAGTTTTGCCCGAGGCTCCGGAGCCTCTCCAGTGCAGATCTGAGGAGACTTCCTCCTGTCCTGCTGTGCTCCATTCATTTCCAACAGCATTTACATTCCAGATGGAGCGTCTCCAACAAAGGTTGCCGTGTTACCTGCTTTAAACACAATAAAAACAGCAGGAGTTCATTTAAGTTCAGGATTAGGCCTGTGCTGTGAGTTTACATTGGTCAGTTTGTGATTGGAGTTTGATTGCGTGTCAACGACAAAAAGACATTTTTCAGTTGAACCTTTAAACAAAATATTTTAAAAGAAAGATTACGTACATCAGGCTTTTATGACTCATTTAGTCTCAAATAATGAGAATATGGTGTAAATTTATTCAGAGGCTCAAAAATATGTACTGTGCAGATGCTGATTTTATATGGCCAAAAAGTGAGATAAAGCTCTGATAAAATGCATATAAATATCAATATCTGCCAATAATATGTCTTAGTAAGATGATATTTAGATGCTTAGTTTTAAAACATATAATGATTGAGAGATGAACAAATAAACTTGATTATCATATTGATTTTTCTGGATGATCAAGTAAACCTGCTTCAGCTGAAATATTACTAACAATATCAAAGTTATTCTTACGTTTACTTGATAAAATCAGTGCAGATTTCACAGCTGAACGACACGAGCTGAAGTTTGTACAATTATACTAAAAGATTTTTACTTGATAAATCTAAACTATCAATCAGAAGGACTTTAGGAGAGGTCATGTTGATCATTTAGAGATCTTAGTAATTCACGTATCAAACACGATAGGGATCATTTCCTGTTTGTCTTTGGAATTCCCCGCAGGAATTCGACCGCTGCATCAGGCCCAATCTGTTTCTTGTTTCCCGCAGCCTGTTGTCCAGGTGGAGGTTGTGTTTGGAGCTCCTCCGGGTTCTTTGAGATCTCCTGAGGCGATGTGTTTGGATCCTCCCGCTGTGTGAAGCAGCTGCACGGGCCGACGGGGGTCAGTCAGTGGGTCAGATCTGCGGCACAACTCTCATTCTGTGCATTCCATCTCACATGAAGCCAAGAGATGAGACGTTTAGAAGTGGATCTTGATTTGACTTCTTATCCACAACAATATTTGAAGGGACAAGACTTCTAGTTTCTGTTAATTAAATAAATTTCATGATTGAAGAGGTTTTAAGTGCTGAAAGTTCTTCCAGGGATCCTGGACTTTTTAATTTGCGTGGCTTTTCCAGTCATTTACTGGACAAGGATTTACACTAGCGTTCGGAAAGATTTGTTTTACAAAAAAGTCTCCTCTTCTCACCAAGGCTGCATTTATTTGATCAAAAAAAATTGTGAAATATTTTTACAATGTAAAATAACTGTTTTCTATGTGAATATATAGTAAAGTGTAATTTATTCCTGTGATCAAAGATGAATTTTCAGCATCATTACTCCAGTCTTCAGTGTCACATGATCCTTCAGAAATCATTCTGATATGATGATTTGATGCTCAAGAAACATTTATTATTATTATCAGTGTTGAAAAGGCTTCCTTTTCTTTAAAGAAGGAAAACTGTGCTTGTTTCGTTTATTTTCAGTCATCTTGTAAGTTAAGCCTTCTGGTTGAGCACTTAGATGTGTGTTTAAATCAGTAAACATGACTATGATCTGTAGAAATGGTGATGTTTGGCTTATGCTTGAAATACCACTAAATAATAGCAGGTGTTTCGAGGGGAAACTTGTGTAATTTGAGACTTGTGTGAATTATTTTGACCCCAGGAATGTCATCGGATCACTTCACAAAACTGCAAATGAGCCAAGAAATGCTTTAAATGTTTGTTTCAGCTGCACGTCTCAATCAGGTTCTGTTGGTGTTCCTCCAGTCAATCCCTGCGGTTTGCGTTTCTTTAGATCCATCCAACTGCTTAAATCACTCATGCATGCAGCGCTTCAGCTCCAAAGCAGGGCTATCAGGGTTTTCTTTGTACTTTTGGCATTCTTTGAGGTTCAAGATCCTGAGGATTTTGTAACAGAACTGGATTTGGTTTTCTGTGTGTGAAATTATTGCTGGATCTCTCAGATGTTTGCCCAGTGGAAGCAGTAAGAAACTGGACCTCTTCTTCTCACAGCTCCCCTGCAGTTTCACTTTAAGAAACTCGTTAAAGAAAAGCTTTTACACACACAAACACAGACTTTAAGTGGCACAACAGCCTTTCAAGTGTGACGCACTCGGCTGGAACAGGCCACAGATCACAGAAAACATCACTGCTGGGTTTATGAGGCGTCAGATAAGATGTTGTGTCTGTTCCTGCAGGATAATGTCTAATCGTGTGCCGCTTTTGTCATTTTCAGTGCAGACAGTGATTTAAACTGGGATTTAGTGCAAGAACAGCTTATATTAATAAAATAATCATGAACTATTGATTCTTACTCGTATAAATAATAAACTAAGCTAAATTTATGTTTGCTATTAAAATTGCAACATAAAAAGAAGTTTTTGGCTTGTTTTATACTTTATTGATCCTTTTATTGATGGAAACTATAAACATGAACATTTTGGCGCCTTAAGTACTTTTATCTTTCTGATAGAACATTTTCAGGGGAAGTTGGGAATTTTCCTTCATCTACGGTACCATTAACTTGTGGTGTACCTCAGGGATCGATTTTGGGTCCGCTTTTGTTTTCGTTGTACTTGCTCCCTTTAGGTTAAAAATTTCAGTATATATTTTTCTGTATTCTGCTCACTAGATATGCATGTCTATAAAATTACCTCTTCTCAACAAGCCACATGATATGAGGTATTATTCCTTTAATGTTATGCACAAACATGTAAAACATCAGGTTAGGGGTTTGTTCGGATGCCTAGCATTAGATATGATCAATACTAATCCTGTGCTTCAGTAAAAAATAACAAAGGTTTGTTTGTCAGGATCATAAACTGGATTCGACCTACTGTTTCATGACATGTTCTGGACTCTCTGCAGGTCAGCACCAATGGCTTCATATCTATGGCTGAACCCAGCGACGAGTCCGAGTACCTGGGGAAGATGCCGGCCAGTTTTGGCATGATTGCAGCGTTCCTAGGAGATCTGGATACTACCGACGGTGCCGGTTATGTCTATTTCCGCCAGGATAAAAGTCCTGATGTGCTCCAGAGAGCCGCAGATCACATTAGGCAAGCATTTCCCAGTGACGAGGAGATCGAACCCACTCACGCCGTCATCGTCACCTGGGAGAATGTGCTGGGTCAAGGAAGTGAACGGGGAGATGGATTTGAGTTTGCGGTATGTCTCTGAAATCGGAACGTTCCAAGTTTAGAATTTTTTTGTTCCAAGTTCAGATAATTTCCAGTTCCAAAATTTAGTTAAGAAGTCAGCAGACCAAGCGTTATTTATAAAGCGCTTTTTCCATTACAGATTGTTTCATAGAAAATAACAACTTTGCTTAATTTACTTTAATTATGAATCGAAAATAATTTAAGTTGTAAAGCAGAAGACAACAGTGCCATTATTCAGCTCAGAACACAACATATGCTGCATGGACGTAATTGATGTTTTGCATGACAAATAATTAACTTTGTTTTTCCTTCCTGAAATGCAAACAGAGAAATACTTTCCAGCTAGTTGTAGCAAACATGTATTCGGCATCCTACGCCATCCTGCTGTATCCAGAGGAGAAGATGCAGTTCGGTTCCACGCTCATAGATGATGTAGACGTGCCCGTCGAGGTCGGGTTCAATGAAGGCGTTGTCCAGGGCTGGTTCGGCTGGTCGACAACTCAAGGATCTTACTACCGCGTCACTGAAGACAGCGAGGAGTCGGTCAGCGCTCTCGCACTGTAAGACGGTTTATACATAGTTTTCTGTGTCTCATTAATCATGCATGCATATGCCATTTTTTATGATTAGTTGCATTTTATTTTATGCATTTAGCATTGTTTTTCTCTGCTGTGCTCGACCCCATCAGAAGGTGTGTGTTTACTGTGCAATATTAATGTTTGCAACTCCTCTCCAAACTCCTCAGGGAGACAAACTCAGGCCAGCCTGGCGTTTGGGTCTTCGAGATCGGCACGTCTCCGTTGTTCACCTCCATCGTCCCCGGACAGGTCACGGAGGTCACAGAGGTCACGTCGGAGGAGACTGTGGTCGACACACCCGCTCCTGAGCCGACGAGCGTTCAGACCTCGGAGCCTCCGTACGAGCCGCTCACGAGCCGTCCAGAGACGCTCTCAGAGTCGTCCACCCCGGACGAGTTTCAGTACCGTTATGTGCCGCCGCAGCAGCCTCAGAACCCCGAGGTGCTGATCATCGATGAAGACGAGCTCAGCGTCAACGGTGAGAGAAAAGCTTTGACTATGTTGAGTTAGCCTTAAGTTTCATATTAATATATCTAATGTTTTTACAGTGTTTTCTTATAATTACGAGACGTGCTCCAGCAACAAGCACAAGTGCTCTGCTTTCGCCGACTGCAGAGATTACGCAGACGGATACTGCTGTCACTGCAAACCTGGTTACTATGGCAACGGCAAGGATTGCGTCGCCGAAGGTGAGTTGGAACATTGGAACATTGGAACGGACGATTGTGTCACAACCAGGGTGATTATCGTTAAAATAAAATAAATATTAAGTGAAATAAAATACAATTACGAATAAACTTAATTCATGTCGGTTAATATTTATTTTATAGCAAACTAGTTTTTTAAAGGTTTTAGATGTAGTTAGCCTGATCCCAAGCAACACTGTATATAAACATCCATTCTCACTAAACAACCATTAATCCCTGAATGTCGTAATGGAGCAGTGAATGATGCCGCAGTTTTCCGAATCTCCAGGCAAACCTCAGAGGATGAACGGGAAGGTGAACGGCAGACTGTACGTTGGGAATTCTCCGTCTCCTGTGGAGTTCTCCAACAATGACCTGCACTCGTATGTGGTGGCCAATGACGGCCGGGCGTACATCGCTGTCAGCAGCATCCCGGCCAGCATCGGACCCTCCTTACAGCCGCTGCCTGCTCTCGGAGAGGCCATCGGATGGGCGTTCGCACTGGAGCAGCCCAACTATCACAACGGCTTCAGCCTCATCGGTAAAACCGGCTCCGGCACCTTTTTGCCTGACCAAAAAAAAAACTATTAAGTATTAAAAAGTTAATACTATTAACAATATTATTATTGTTACTAATATGAATAATGTCATTAAGTTATTGTTATTATTATTGATATTAAATTAATAATATTAACTGTAACATAAATTGTGATTTTTTTTTCTGCATTACCTCTGAAAACACAGAATTAATTGAATAATAAATAACTATAACTATAATGATAACTATAGCGATAAATATAACTTTAATGATCACTATAATGATAACTTTAAAGATAACTCAGTTGATAACGATAATCATTATGATAACTGCCAATAAATATAAGTATAATGATAACTATAAAAGTAACTATAATGATAAATATAACTATAGTGATAACTATAATGATAACTATAACGATAACTTTAAAGATAAATATAATGAAACCTATAATGATATATATAACGGTCATTATAACGATAACTACAATGTTAACTATAACAATAATTATATTGATAAATATAACTATAATGATAACTATAACAATAACAAGAATGTTAACTATAACGATAATTATAACTATAACGTTAACTATAATGATAAATATAACCATAACAGTGAATATAACTGTAACGAAAACTATTAGTATTATAGCTACTGTATAATGATAAATATAACTATAATGAGAAGTATGATAATAAATATAACTATAACTATATTAGCATCCACACTATCGCACAATATTGTTTTGTTTGTTATAAGTGCTGCATTTTCATCATCTGTCACCTTAAATGTTCGAACTCTGGATTCTGATTGGCTGTCAGTGTTTTTATCGTTCATCAGCTGGAACCAATAATTCTGCTATTCTTATAGAATTAGAGTGATTATTAAATCTTTATAGTTATAGTCCTCTGAGTGAACGGGCCTTAATACTGAAATTATTTATCAACATTATTATTATGATTATTCACTGTGAATCGATGAACTATTGTGCCTCATGAAGTCTCCTGCTTCTCATTCTTCTCATCTCTCAGTGAGATATTAAGTTCACAAGCCTTTCCTGTGAGATTGAGTTGCAGCTGTTTCCTCTGAAGTGGAAACACATGCTCAGGGTCGAGGGTCCTTCATCAGTCTCCTTCTCTCCGTGTCCGCAGGAGGGGTTTTCACACGCCAGGCCGAGGTGATCTTCCAGCCCGGCAACGAGAGGCTGACCATCAAACAGGAGTTCGGCGGCATCGATGAGCACGATCACCTGGTGGTCAGCACACATCTGGACGGCAGGATCCCGGAGGTGCCGCGTGAAGCCACGGTCCAGATCGAGCCGTACAACGAGATTTACCAGTATTCCAGCAACCGTGAGTGCCGTTCTCAGTCAGAAATATCATAATTTCAAGCTCATAAATCGTTTTTAAGAGGTAACAAACTCTGTCGATCAAAGGTTTCTACAGTAGATGCTTGTGAATGAAGTGCCTGTATTTCCTTTATAGGATTATTGGATTAAGTGGAATAATTAACACAAGATTTAAGTTATTTTCTAATAACGGTGAAGGGCTGTTTGTCTTGGATCTTCTGCAGTGATCACGTCGTCCTCACGGCGGGACTACACAGTTAACATGCCTGACGGCAGCGTCCGCAAACACAGCTACCTGTGGACGCAGAGCATCCGCTTCCAGAGCTGCCCACACGAGGAGCTCATGAGCTCGGTGCCAGACAGCCAACAGCTCAGCGTCGACCAGATCTTCGTCATGTATGACTCCGGCAACCAGCTGATCCGCTTCGCCATGAGCAACAAGATCGGCTCCATCCACAGTGAGGAAACTTACACTCTCAAGATACAATTAAAGCAAACGTGAACATTCACAGCCTAGTGCTAAAACAACTCAACACTAACTCAATACTGGGTTAACTAAACACTTACTCATCACTGGGTAACTCAACATTAACTCAACACTGGATTAACTCAACATTAACTAAACACTGGGTTAACTAAACATTTACTCATCACTGGGTAACTCAACATTAACTCAACACTGGGTTACTCAACATTAACTCAACACTGGGTTAACTCAACACTAGGTTAAATCAACACTGGGTTAACTCAACACTAACTCAACACTGGGTTAACTAAACACTTACTCATCACTGGGTAACTCAACATTAACTCAACACTGGGTTACTCAACATTAACTCAACACTGGGTTAACTAAACACTTACTCATCACTGGGTAACTCAACATTAACTCAACACTAGGTTAAATCAACACTGGGTTAACTCAACACTAACTCAACACTGGGTTAACTCAACACTAACTCAACACTGGGTTAACTCAACAGTAACTCAACACTAGGTTAAATCAACACTGGGTTAACTAAACACTAACTCAACACTGGGTTAACTCAACACTAACTCAACACTAGGTTAAATCAACACTGGGTTAACTCAACATTAACTCAACACTGGATTATCTCAATACTGGATTACTAAACACTGGGTTAATTCAACACTAACTAAACACTGGGTTAACTCAACACTGGGTTAACTCAACATTAACTCAACACTGGGTTAACTCAACACTAACTCAACACTGGGTTAACTCAACACTAGGTTAACTCAACATTAACTCAACACTAACTCAACGCTGGATTAACTCACCACTGGGTTAACTAAACACTAACTCAATACTAGGTTAAATCAACACTAACTAAACACTGGGTTAACTCAACATTAACTCAACACTGGGTTAACTAAACACTAACTTAACACTGGTTTAACTAAACACTAACTCAACACTAGGTTAACTCAACATTAACTCAACACTAGGTTAACTCAACACTGGGTTAACTCAACATTAACTCAACACTGGGTTAACTCAACATTAACTCAACACTGGGTTAACTAAACACTAACTCAACACTGGGTTAACTCAACATTAACTCAACACTGGGTTAACTCAACATTAACTCAACACTAGGTTAACTCAACATTAACTCAACACTGGGTTAACTCAACACTGGGTTAACTCAACACTGGGTTAACTCAACATTAACTCAACACTGGGTTAACTCAACATTAACTCAACACTGGGTTAACTCAACACTAACTCAACACTGGGTTAACTCAACACTAACTCAACACTGGGTTAACTCAACACTAACTCAACACTGGGTTAACTCAACATTAACGTAACACTAGGTTAACACAACATTAACTCAACACTAGCTCAACGCTGGATTAACTCAACACTAGGTTAAATCAACACTAACTAAACACTGGGTTAACTCAACATTAACTCAACACTGGGTTAACTAAACACTAACTCAACACTGGTTTAACTAAACACTAACTCAACACTGGTTTAACTCAACACTAACTCAACACTGGTTTAACTCAACACTAACTCAACACTTGTTTAACTAAACACTAACTCAACACTGGTTTAACTCAACACTAACTCAACACTGGGTTAACTCAACAGTAACTCATCACTGGTTTAACTCAACACTGGGTTAACTCAACACTAACTCAACACTGGGTTAACTCAACAGTAACTCATCACTGGTTTAACTCAACACTGGGTTAACTCAACACTAACTCAACACTGGGTTAACTAAACACTAACTCAACACTGGTTTAACTCAACACTAACTCAACACTGGTTTAACTCAACACTAACTCAACACTTGTTTAACTAAACACTAACTCAACACTGGTTTAACTCAACACTAACTCAACACTGGGTTAACTCAACAGTAACTCATCACTGGTTTAACTCAACACTGGGTTAACTCAACACTAACTCAACACTGGGTTAACTCAACAGTAACTCATCACTGGTTTAACTCAACACTGGGTTAAATCAACACTAACTCAACACTGGTTTAACTCAACACTAACTCAACACTGGGTTAACTCAACAGTAACTCATCACTGGTTTAACTCAACACTGGGTTAACTCAACACTAACTCAACACTGGGTTAACTCAACAGTAACTCATCACTGGTTTAACTCAACACTGGGTTAAATCAACACTAACTCAACACTTGTTTAACTAAACACTAACTCAACACTGGTTTAACTCAACACTAACTCAACACTGGTTTAACTCAACACTAACTCAACACTTGTTTAACTAAACACTAACTCAACACTGGTTTAACTCAACACTAACTCAACACTGGGTTAACTCAACAGTAACTCATCACTGGTTTAACTCAACACTGGTTTAACTCAACACTAACTCATCACTGGTTTAACTCAACACTGGTTTAACTCAACACTAACTCAACACTGGGTTAACTCAACAGTAACTCATCACTGGTTTAACTCAACACTGGGTTAAATCAACACTAACTCAACAAATTGATCAAAAATACAGTAAAATTGTGAAATATTATTGCAATATAAAATAGCTGTTTTCTATGTGAATATATGTTAACCCCTTATCAGTCCTAAGGTCTCTTTTGAATGGTATTTGTACTATGGGTGGTAAAGTGGAATGCTAACAGGTTAAAAAGTTCAACAGAACAGCATTTATTTGAAATAGAATCTTTTGTAATATTATAAATGTCGGTTTTGATCAGTTTAATGCATCCTTAATGTCTTTACAAAAGCATCTAATGGAGCTCAAACTTTGACCGCTAGTTTATGTAGGTTACAAGCTCTGTGTGAGTCAGTTGTAAACAGAAGTGCAGCTGCTAGTGAAGTTCATATGTGTGATTTAACTCAGTCTCCCGCTGATGTTTATTACTGCGGTGTGTTTGTGTGTTCTGGGTTAAAGTGCTGGTTTATGTAAGCTGATCCGAGTTAAACCACAGCATCTGCCGGGAGATCCGTGCATCCCGTGACCTCAAACGCGTCTGTATATCAGAAGAAACGCCTATCAGTTGTTTAGTTTAGTTTAGTTTAAGCTCATTCCACTGCGTCTTGTTCAGTTTTAAACTCTAACAAGCCCAAATGCGCTTCTTTGTGAAGCATGAAGTCACTGCCACAGTTAAATGATGTGTATAAATGACAGGGTTAAAAAAGGAAGTAGTATTTTGTGGCTTCTTTGATTGGTCAGTTTGCAGGAGTTTTCATGCATAAATGAAAGTGCTTTATGATTCAGAAGACAGTTCTGCTCTGTGGTCGTACTGTAGCTTTTGATGTGGTTCAATATTTATATGCATTATGGTTTGGAAGTGAGCGCAGTGTTTTCATGTGTTTTCAGGTGGGATCCCAGAGCAAAACCCCTGTTTCACCGGGAGACACGGCTGCGACACCAACGCCGTCTGCCGTCCGGCTCAAGGCAAAGACTTCACCTGCGAATGCGCCGCTGGATTCACTGGAGACGGACGGGTTTGTTACGGTAATCGCTCTCTTCAGAGATTATTGTGTATGTTTGTGTTATTAATAGGAAACATTCTGAGTTCAGACATCTGCATTGAGTTACTGAAGATCCCTCGTTACTCTCAGCACTGAGAAATCTAGTTGTAGAAATTATATTATAATTTAATTTGACTTCAAAGAAGCTCCCAGTTCTCAGACGGGGCGATGATCCAATGCAAACACCCAGCGGACAAGACTGTATATACAGTGATTTAATTCATGCGATCTGGCCTCAGGGTTTACTGTACTGTTTCTTGTCCCAGAAGATCTAAATATCTGCTTTTCATGTACAAACCGCCACATATATCAGAGAATACATACAAACACCTGTGATTTAGTGCTGCTCTTTCTATTAAGTGCTTCATTTTAAAGTCAACATCAAATCAACATTTACTTACTAAGAGCTGAATTTCACAAAACACTCCAGAACATGTTCAGGTCATATTTTACACTGAAATCAAGAGAAAGAAGAAGAAAAAATATTTTGCTTATATTTTAAATAAGCAAAATTTAATTCTCATTTGTGTTAATCTCTAAAACTATATACATTTATATTCAAATATATATATATATATATATATATATATATGTGTGTGTGTGCATCATATAAACACACAGACATATATATAATATATATGTATATAAATGTAATAATATATATATACTCACACATATATGTTAGATGTGATTAATCACGATTAATCGATTTGACAGCACTAATATTGTATATATATATATATATATATATATATACTTTTAATTCACTTTAATGGCAATTAAAAAATGGTCCTTTTCATTGCCATTAAAGTGAAATTACTGAACCTAAACATACGAGCTTGATAAAAATGCTTATTTTATAAGAAAATTTCAGATTGCCTTAGAGGCTTTTGCATCTGATGTCTTCATAAATATAATATATATATATATATATATATATATATATATATATATATATATATATATATTTTTTTTTTTTTATTAAATGTATAAATATATATATATATATATATATATATATATATATATATATATATATATACATATAAAATTACATTTATAAATATTTAATTACATGAAAATTACTTTATAATAAAAAAGTAAAATGTTAGAATGGAATAAAAAACATTGAATTGAATGTCATTTTTTTAAAGAAAAATAATATATGCTTTAAATTGTGAAGTATTTGTGTGTCATTCCTCACTGGCCTTTAAAAACTCATATTGTTTTGAACTCACAGTGTTTATAAGAATTGCTTGTTCCTTCCCTGAGTGTTTCCATCAGTAAATAAAGCCCTGTGTGTGTGTGTGTGTGTGTGTGTGTGTGTGTGTGTGTGTGTGTGTGTGTGTGTGTGTGTGTGTGTGTGTGTGTGTGTGTGTGTCAGATGTGGACGAGTGCTCAGAAAGCCCTCAGATCTGCGGCTCGTACAGCGTCTGCATCAATCAGCCCGGAAGCTTCCGCTGCGAGTGTCTGGACGGGTTTGAGTTCGCCAGCGACGGACGGACCTGCGTCGGTGAGAGACGCTCATGTGACCGAACACTTCTGCAGGGTTCTTGAGTGTGTGACTGATTCTGATTCGCATTGGTGGGTTCTGTTCAGAAACGGAGCATCCTGTGGATCACTGTCAGAGAGGAACGCACGACTGCGACGCTCCCGAACGCGCCAGATGCCGTTACACCGGCGCCTCGTCCTACGTCTGCGCGTGTCTGCCGGGCTTCTCCGGGGACGGACGGACCTGTCAGGGTAACATGAACATATCTGTTATCATGTTTGTTCCAGCTCAGATTTTGATGACAAGTTCATGTTCATCCTGGTCAGGTGGAGTGTCTTCTAGTGAAAACTTTACCGATAACCGATAATTCTTTAAGCCCGATTAACCGATATATTGGCTGATAAATCTAAATAAAATCTAGTTTTGCACATCTGAAGTGTCTCAGCTGAAGGAAATAAGCCATTTTCAACGATAACATTAAAATGAACATATATATCGGCCGATACCTGTGATATCGTCCATGTGTAGTATCTTCTGTAGCTGTCACACTTTATTGCCTTTATAAATGAGGTTTCACTCAGAATTCATCCTGTGAAACCGTTATGAAATCAGACACTGTCACCATGAAAATGAGACTTTAAAACCTTCAGCAGCTCAATTTTTATGAAATCAACTTTTTGTTTTTGATTTTATAGCCATTTTAGAGTTAAAAATTAATCATTTTGTATAAAATATTGCTTTACTGTACACTTACAGTTCTATAACATTTTTACACTTTCATCTTTGAAGAGCTTTCACTCCTTTTCCATGTGTTTGATATTTAACGGATAAAGATTTTGCGCTCAAATTTTATACCTGATGAAATATTTTAGTTTGGCATAACTCAAGAAATGTGTCTTCATTCTAAATGATGATGATTATTATTATAATTTAATTATTATTGATTAATTTCCATGTCTATAAATCACACTTTTAAAATGAGGCTTCCTCGTATATCCAGGTTTTCCCAATAATGTGTGAATCCTGGTTCTTCAAAGACAAAAAAAGGGGTGAATTTAAAATCAGTATGTTGATTTTGAGTTGATTTAGATAATTCTAAACCTTGTTTTGTCTGATTTTAATGATTTCGAATCAGTCACTTATGATGGTCCTTTTCGTCAGTGTTGTTTTATTAATATTTTGAATTCACTTTTATTTGTATATTTTTATTTTTCATGTTAATTTTTAGTCATTTCATATGATTTCATTCAGTTTTTTGTTTTAAATATTGTTATTTAAGTGTAATTCATTTTTATTTCAGTTTTAGTTTTAGTTTGTATTTATGGACAGAAATGTTGAATTGCTGTAGTGTCTCAGAGCAGTGACAGACAGCAGGGCCCCTAGAAAGACAGGAAATGCTGTCATCTGGACAGGAAATGCTCGTGCGGCACAGCTGTGCTGGTCATTTATCACTGATAGTCGGACAGAGATGTGTGTGTGTGTGTGAGGGCAGACGCGCTTCATTAACACACAGCAGATGTGCATTCCTCCACACACTCGACCGAACTGCTCTACAGTGCAGCATGATGTCATCGTCTCTTTCTCTCACACAGATGTTGACGAGTGCCAGACGGCCCGTTGCCATAGTGATGCCATCTGCTACAACACCCAGGGCTCTTTCACCTGTCAGTGTCGGCCCGGTTTCCATGGCGACGGCTTCAGCTGCACACCTGGTTCTGGTATGATGATGTATAATCATGATAATTATCATTAACCGTAACGAAAATGTTCATTACTTGAAATAAAAAAAAAACATATTCTGAAAAAAAATTAATTAAATATAAAATATATTTTTTATTAAATAAATATAAAATAATGAACAATAAACAGTAAGGTCAGACCTCACATGTTTGTCGTTCGTCTGCGATGGTCAGATAACACTCGTTTGTCTCGGTGTTTTCCTTCCTCTGCGGGATGAGGGTCGCTGTACATTATCACATGTTTCTCGTTTAGACGGGCGTTCAGGAATGTGTCTGGATCCGTTCCTCCTTATATACTGTACAGATCATCTGCAGCTGTGTGATTCTTATGATTAAAATACGTCCCGTCAGATTCATCTCACTGAACCCTCTGCAGGATACACTCAACCACTAGATATATATGTACTGTATATATGTTGAAAAGTTTGGAATAGGATCTTTTTTGTTTTTGAAATAATTTTTTTATGTTTTCTTCTCAAATTTTTTAAATCAAAAATACAGTAAAATTAGTGAAATATTATTCCAATGTAAATCAGCTGTTTTCTATGTGAATATATAGTAAAGTGTAATTTATTCCTGTGATCAAAGCTGAATTTTCAGCATCATTACTCCAGTCTTCAGTGTCACATGATCCTTCAGAAATCATTCTGATATGCTGATTTGCTGCTCAAGAAACATTTATGATTATTATCAGTGTTGTGCTGCTTCAGATTTTTCAGCACAAATCGTAATGGTCCTAAAATAGGCTATTTCTTCTTTTTCTTTTGATTTTGAGATGAAATATCTTGACGTGAGATTGAAGTGAGCGCTCTCATGTTCGTGCCGCACATTTCCCCCGCGGCGAATACTTCACGCACTTTTGCGAGTCTGTTTGTTCAAGCGTGTCGTTCTCCTAATTTGAGGGCAGAAGTCAGTCTCTGACGCCGTGATAATTACAGCCCATCAGCACATTCCCAGTGTCCTCTAGTGTTTCTGTCAGAAGCTCTTCTTCTGTCTTTACACATCACCGTCTACATTTACATATTAACACCTATTGGTTGTTCAGAATCTTGTCTCATCCAATCACACTGAGCTGATGAGGGACGAGAATCACAACATCAGCTGAACTTTATCCCTGATGATCCGAGCGTCAGTGAAAGCACTGCTACGGATTTATTAGAAACACAGCCTGATAGTCATTAAAAACTTAATTTCGACAGTTTTTCACACAAAAGCTTGCCTAATATCATTATAAGAGACCCTTAGTAAAAAATTAAAATATAAACAAATATGCGTGTTTGTGTGTGTTTGGAGGATTTGCATTAAGCGCTTGACTATGTATGATGTATTAATTTATGAATATATTATTTATATATTTATTTTTAGTTTTTTTAACACTGTAATTCTGTAATGAAAATCATCCTGTTGAGATACACCGATTAAAATAAAGTTAAATTAAAATTTAAATATATTTGGCATTAATTAAATGCACTGCAACAAATGCATTTTTTTTTTTAAACATGCATCTCTTTTCTTCAGAATAATGTGCACCAGATACAATTTTTTTATCAAAATAAATATTAAAATGATCAAATAATAAATAAGAAAAATAAGGAAGAGGATTAGGGCCAAGCAATAATAAAAAAATAAAACCATCTCGAGATTAAAGTTGTTAAATTTCGAGAAAAAAGTCTAAATAAAATGTTGAGAACAAAGTCATTAAATTACGAGAAAAAAAGTAGTTAAATTACAAGAACAAATTCGTTAAATTATGGGAAAATTTTGTTAAATTTCAAGAAAAAAGTCGAGATAAAATGTTGAGAGTAAAGTCATTAAATTAACGAATTTATTCTCGTAATTTAACGAATTTGTTCTCGTAATTTAACGACTTTACTCTCAACATTTTATCTTGACTTTTTTCTCGAAATTTAACGACATTTTTCTCATAATTTAATGAGTTTCTTTCTCGAAATTTAATGACATTTTTCTCATAATTTAACGAGTTTTTTTCTCGTAATTTAACGAGTTTATTCTCAACATTTTATCTCGACTTTTTTCTCGAAATTTAATGACATTTTTCTCATAATTTAATGAGTTTCTTTCTCGAAATTTAATGACATTTTTCTCATAATTTAACGAGTTTTTTTCTCGTAATTTAATGAGTTTATTCTCAACATTTTATCTCGACTTTTTTCTCGAAACTTAACGACATTTTTCTCATAATTTAACGAATTTGTTCTTGTTCTTTTAACGACTTTTTTCTCGTAATTTAATGACTTTATTCTCAACATTTTATCTTGACTTTTTTCTCGAAATGTAAAATTTTTCTCATAATTTAACGAGTTTTTTTCTCGTAATTTAACGAGTTTATTCTCAAAATTTTATTTTGACTTTTTTCTCGAAATTTAATGAGTTTTTTTCTCGTAATTTAACAACTTTAATCTCAAGATGGTTTTGTTTTTTTTATTATTGCTTGGCCCTAATCCTCTTCCGTAGAAAAATAAATAAATACAAATTATAATAAATAATCTTTAAAAATTAAATAAACAAAATTAATGAATAATTCACTATCAGTCCAGAAACAAATTAAGATGTGTACTTCAAATTTACTTTAAAGTTTGTTTATTATTTATGTATTTGTGCCTTTTAAAGGATTTTTAAGGCTGTAATACTGCAGCAAAAATCATCCAGTTCAGATATGATGATTAAAATACTTAAAATATAAAGTAATGATAATAATTCAGCATGGATTCATTTTAGTGCAACAAACGCTGTTGTGATGTTTACTTACAATTGTACTTTAAAATAAAAAAATTTAAGAGGGAAATATGCTTAATTATGGATTATAATCAATAAAAAAGTAAAAATAGTCTTCATGTTCTTAAAGCCACATGAGTTGTTACGTGGTGACGGGTCTGCGGCGGGTCCAGATGTCACCAGAACCTCTTCCTGAAGGCCCCGGGCCCCGAAACCCAGACACACAGAACCAGACAGAACATGTGTGTGGCAGACAGTTTCCATCATCTCAGTAAATGTTCTGGATTTGAGTATGTCACATGATCAAACTCTCGTAGTTTCTCCGCTCTGTGATTCGTGTCGTGTGTTTCAGGCGGCGAGCAGACGGCGTGCGAGCGACACAGAGCCGCGGCGCTGGCCTCGACCTCTTCCTCCTTCCGCCCGCGTCCGGCGCTCGGTCAGTACGTGCCCTCCTGCGACGGCTATGGCGCGTACGAACCCCTGCAGTGTCACGCCGGCCTCGGGCAGTGCTGGTGCGTGGACGCGTCGGGACAGGAGATTCCCGGCTCCAGAACCGAAGCGGGCCGCAGACCCATGTGTAAGAGCCTTCGCAGAATATTTGATGATTACTGATTTCACCTGACTTTGACATTTTAAATGATATTGAATTCAGTATAACACAAGCCCCTCCCTCTTCCCATAGGCATTGATCACAATGTGGCTCCGCCCCTCATTGGCCCCACCCCCAGGCCTGACATCAGCCCTCTGACTCCCGGAGCAGACCTCTTATTCGCTCAGAGCGGCAGAATCGAGCTCCTCCCACTGGACGGCAGCCGCATGAGCGCAGACGAGGCCAGGACGCTTCTGCACGTGCCCGTGAGTCCGGCGCTCGCACACGCTTAAATCACGCTTAAACGTGTTATTTATTGAACATACAGATGCACGGATAACAAAACCTTTAAAATGTAGAGTTGATGTAGAAAATGATGTTCTTCCTCAGTGTTTGTGTCTTGCTTTCTTAAATCACGGTATATTTACTGGAGAAGAGAAATGCAGAGAATGAAATGAATCAGAATGAAGTGAGAACAAATATCTGCAGTGGAGTCAGAAAAATAAACTGAATTCAAAAGGAAAACAAGATGATTTTCTGAACCCATCTTGTTTTTAAGCACAAACTTTGATAGATTTGTCAGAAAATCAGACTGAGGGCCAGATTTACTAAATTAAATGTGCAAAACAGCTTCAAACAGGCTGTTGAATAATGGTGTAAACAGCAGTGAACTGACCGTAAGCTGTAGTAAATCACGTCACATGACTCTCCTGCCATAAATTCATCGTCTGAAAGAGAATCGCCTGCAGATGCATGAGCCGCAGAAATAACTGTGGTGTCGTTCCTTTAACTGTTCGCTTCTCTGCGTGACTTTAGTGAATCTGTCATTAATCACTCTCCCTCATGTCGTTCCACACTGATATTTTTGATGAAATCCAAGAGACTCGTCCATATAATCAACACTTTCAAGGTCCAGAAAGGATGCTGTCTATGGACGAGTCTCTCGGATTTCATCAAAAATATCTTAATTTGTGTTCTGAAGATGAATGAAGGTCTTACGGGTGTGGAACTGTGTAATTAATGACATTATTTTCATTTTCAGGTGAACTAACCCTTTAAAGTCTCAATATAAAGTCATTTTTAAGTGTATCTTGACTGAAGAATGTTTAGATGTTTGTTCTGTGTTGTTTTTCTCACACACTGACCTGTGGAGTTCACAGAAACTAAACCTCACACACCATCATCTCGTGGGTCAGAACGACATGTTCCAGCCACAGAACTCATAAACCAGATGATTCTGTGTGTGTGTGTGTGTGTGTGTGTTCAGGGTAAAGTGGTGATCGCTGTGGCGTACGACTGCGTGGAACAGACCGTCTACTGGTCCGACATCACACAACCCGCCATCAGCCGCGCCGCCATCACGGGCGGCCAAACCAGCGTCCTCGTCAGCAGAGGTGTGTGCTTTACAGTCCTCATGTCACATGACCCGAACGCCGCTGCATTAGAACTTTACTTATTTACTCATATTCCCTGAGATTTTAAGTTAATATTTCAATAATTTACCAACACATTTGCATGTTCATGGTTAATGGTCACATGACATGCAGGTAGACAGATTAAATATTTCATCTCTAATAAGCATTTTATATTGATGTTTTTATTTTAAAATGATATATATATATATTTTATTTTACAAATTAATCAATGAATGATTAGCGTCGCACACCTGTAGGTGATAGATAGGTGCGTAGGAAAGAAGACTAATAAAGTCAAAATATGAAAAAACAAAAAAATGAATCCCGCACACTATCAACTTGCAAAACAATAAGAAAGACACTTTATTAGCAACGTTTCGATCGTAAGATCTTCATCAGGCATAAACATTGTATTCAAACTCCATTGTATTTAAAACATCATGAATCACAAAGAATCATCAATATCCAATCAAGATCAGTGATTAAATAATCATTAACACCACATCACATTATTAACTCAACAATTATATAATAAAATGGAATATATATATATATAATAAGTCTGTGATATCATTAATAATACTCCTTTACATCTAATGATCATATTTCATAACATCACATTAAACAATGCTTCATCATTCATACCCCTAGGTGACAAAGTCTTTTGTTTTTTGTTTTTTTTTGTTTTTGTTTTTTCATATTTTACAAATTAATAAAATCTTATAAATGTCTTATTTTGATTGTTTTAACTACATTTTTTATTTAATTAATTTTTAGTAAATTTTTAATTGTTTGTTAAATCACTTATATATTTTATTTGACATTTTTATGATTTAATTAATTAATTAAGTGTTTTTTTAATTTAAAAAATGATATATTTTAACTGTGAATTATGATTAAACTAATTTTTAGAAAGTGTTTTATATATACTTTTTATTAAATCATTTATTTATTTAAATTTTATATTTTTATGATATATTTTTAGTAGGTGTTTTATTTTTTATTAAATCATTTATTTATTTAAATTTTATATTTTTATGATATATTTTTAGTAGGTGTTTTATTTTTTATTAAATCATTTATTTATTTAAATTTTATATTTTATTATTTATTTTTTAAGTGTTTTATTTATTTTTTATTTTAAAAATGATATATTTTAACTGTGAATTATGATTTAATAAATGTTAGTAAGTGTTTTATTTTTATTTTTATTCATCATTGATTTATTTAAATTTTATATTTTTATGATTTATTTTTAAATCATTTATTTATTTTAATTGTATTTTTTTTGTTTTTTTAAAATGATTTATTTTAATTATACATTATAATTAATTATAATTTTATTTGTTTTTTATATCAAGATGTTCAATCATTTTAATTCTCATGATTTTATTAATTTTCAGTAATTTTATCTTTTCATCAGCTCGTTGACGAGCCCCAGTTTGGGAAACCATGTGACGGATGAACAAATATGAAATAACTGTCACTTGATATAATGGCGTTCCGATGTTTGTGTGTCGTCTGTGAACGTCTCTGGTGTCTGTCGTGTGTCGGCGAGCAGATCTGGGCAGTCCTGAAGGAATCGCCATCGATCACATGTCCAGAAACATGTACTGGACCGACTCCATCCTGGACCGCATCGAGGTGTCGCGGTTAGACGGCAGCCACCGCCGCGTCCTCTTCGACAATGACCTCATCAACCCTCGGCCTATCATCGCTGACCCCGCCCACGGGTACGTGTGACGTCACAGCAGCGTGAGAAGAGCATGCTGGGACATGCTGACGTCCTCTCTCTCTCTCTCCCGTCCTGCAGACACCTGTACTGGGCCGACTGGAACAGAGACGGGCCGAAGATCGAGCGCTCCAGCATGGACGGGACCGACCGGACGGTGCTGGTGCAGGACGGCCTGGGGCTGCCCAACGGATTGACCTATGACCCCCAGAGCCGGCAGCTGTGCTGGGCCGACGCAGGTCAGACGATATTCTCCAGCTTTAATAAAGGATTTATTACATTTATTAAAATGATTCATTTTACATTTTTTAATTATTTAATTCATTTATTTTAATTGTTTTTTTGTTTTTTTTACCATTTTTAATTTTAAATTATTATTTTTTTATTTTACATTTTTATTATTTAACTAATTTTTAGTAATTTATTTATTTTACTTTGACATTTTATGATTTTATTTATGTTTAGTAAGTGGCTTATATTGACTGTTTTGGTTTTAAAATGATTTATATATTTTTATTTGACATTTTCATGATTTAATTCATTTTAGTATGTGGTTTATTTTGATTGTTTTTATTTTAAAACGAGTGTTTTATTTGTATTTTGTCCTCATGTCAGTGTCTGCGATATGAATTATGATGGTTGAGCGTCAGTGATGATTTTCTCTGATGAATCACTGAAGCGGTGTGTGTGTGTGTGTGTGTGTGTGTGTGTGTTTCAGGCACTCGTCGGGTGGAGTGTATGGATCCGTTCTCTCGTCTCCGCAGGAAACTGACCGAAGGGATCCAGTATCCGTTCGCCATAGTGTCCTACGGAGGGAAGCTCTTCTACACCGACTGGAGAAGGTCCGATTCACTTACAAATGACTCTTACGAATCAGTTCTTTTCATGAATCGCTCAAAAAGACTCCGATTGAATCACCACCCGACTCACTGAATAGATGCTTGTGTTTTTGTTTTGTCGCTAGGGAAGCGGTGGTTGCTATGGAGCATCAGGATGGGATGGAGGTGGAAGAGTTTCTCCCTCAGAGACGTTCACGCACATACGGCATCACCATCACTTACCCACAATGCCCTGCAGGCCTGAACTACTGCTCCGCTGAGAACGGCGGCTGTTCGCACCTGTGTCTCCCGCGGCCCGGCGGATTCTCCTGCCGCTGTCCCGACGCCAGAGACGGATCGTGCGTGGAGCCGGACCAGAACTTCTGAGCCACGGAGAGATTCATCCATATCAGGGATTCATTTTCCTCAAAATCCTGCAAAAGTTCGGAACAGTTCTGGTGACACTTTCCAATAATCTCCATTAGTTCATGCATTTATTACGGGATGTATTCATCTTTGCTGAGGAAAACACAGCTGAAGTTCATGTTATCCATTAAATAATATTAACAGACACAACTTTAGATTTGAATAACGTCGAGATTATCTGAGGGGAAGAGTGTCGTTCACTGATGATCTTTATTCTACAGTTTGAGCAGTTGTTTCAGTGTTTGATGTGAAAGTCCAGATTGCGTCTCCATCGTGAAATAATAAACGTGTGTATAATATCAACACTCATATCAGCAGTCAGATATAATAAAATATTATATCTGCTAATATAATGCTGAGTTTAATTTAATAATGGAAAATTAATAAAACGAAAAACTTTACACTTAAACACAAATAATTATTTGATATTTTAAGATACTAAAACCATAACTTGAAAACATGAATCTGAATCCATAGACGAATAAATGTGATTTTATTGTAGGTTTTCTTCGGCTCTCGGGATGCTGGGATACATGTATACTGTGTGTGAGGGGAGAGGTGCGTTCTGGGATGGATATTATATGCAATCATTCATAGGTGAAATGTTATTTACAACTGTATTTTAATCTTGATGATTTTTAAAATGCCAAAGAAAGATTTTTGTTTACTGTAAATATCAGAGGTCATGTGATCATCTGGTGCTCTGGGGCCGGTCGTGGGCCCCTTTCAGGTCTTTTCATGTGGCGAGACCCTCATACGGGAATCACACTCATTGTTTACACATTGCATTGCATGATGGGAAGGCGGGAGGCAGCTGCACAGAGGGAGGAAGTGTGTTCTGTACAGCTGTTCCATTAAAACACGTTTTTTAAGAGGTTTGAGTCTGTGTGTGTCATTCCTCCAGTCCAGATTCAGGCCTGTGAGCAAACTATTTCTGTGGATAAATACACTTTAAAGTTTATAAAACTATAAAAAAATGAATACATTGTGACTTAAAAATGGAAATTTTTCGGAAGAATTCTTCTGACGGTTGTTTATTTTTGGCGAGTTTCTGAAATGGGAGCTTGTTTGTGCTGCGGAATGAGAAACAAGCAGCAGATGTTTTTGGTGTCGTCCCACACAGAAACGACAGGAGTTTAACACACAACAGACACGTTTGGAAACGATTCATCATGCTGATGGTTTCACTGTAATGTTTCAAATGCTCAAACACACATTAAAATGTCACGGTAAAAATCTCCTCGAGTGTTGCTCAAAAATGACCTTTTATTATTTCACTGAAATGAATGTACTGTACTTTAGTTTGATAATGTTTTTTAATTTTTTGCATTTGTAGGGGATTTTATGGTATTGAATTATATTTATGCAGTAATTACAATCCATTTATTCACTTTCTCAGTATAGACCTGAAAATGAAATTTACAACATAAACTCATAAATCTTAAATCTTTGGATCACAGACTGAAGTTTGGTCTCTTAAAGAAGAAGTTTTAAAAAGTGAACAAAAAAGTTACACAAAAATACTATTTTCAATTTTTATATGAAATATATAGTTTACAAAACACATTTTACTCTAAAACTGCAACAAAATGAAATGCATAAACCTAAACGAGTTTTATTTTATTTTATAAATTTGAGCTTGATATCTCAAAAAATGAGCTTTCAGTCAGATTTAGTTTGGCTGCAGTTCCAAACGCTTCCACTAGATGAAATTCGTCTCCCATTCATTTCAAGTACAGCCATTTTTGATCGCGAGGAGCACAAGTGTGACTATTTTATTTAAAAAAAAAAAAAAAAAAAAAAAAATTTTTTTCCACACAGGAAGTGCCAAAACTTTACCAAGTTTTTAAACCATTCCAGCAATACGGAAGAGGATTAGGGCCAAGCAATAATAAAAAAATAAAACCATCTTGAGATTAAATTCGTTAAATTATGAGAAAAATGTTGTTAAACTTCGAGAAAAAAGTCGAGATAAAATGTTGAGAATAAAGTCATTAAATTATGAGAAAAAAGTTCTTAAATTACTCGTAATTTCTCATAATTTAATGACTTTATTCTCAACATTTTATCTCGACTTTTATCTTAAATTTAATGACTTTCTTCTCAAAATTTAATGAATTTAATCTCAAGATGGTTTTATTTTTTTAGTATTGCTTGGCCCTAATCCTCTTCCGTACAATAAAGTAAAAAAAAAAATCTTAAAAAAAAAAAAAAAAAAAGTTTTGTTTTTCAGTCAAAAATGACTGAAGAGCACCAGAGGGTTGATATTTAGTTGAATTTCGTGAAGCACATCAGGATCATTTTCACCCCAAAATAAAAACTAAATACTCTGCAAATCAAAATCTTACAACATATTATTAGCAGATATTGATATCTATTGATTCATCTTACTTTTTGTCCATATAAATATCAGCATCTGCACTAAATTGATGTATTTTTGCACAGTTTGAGTCGCTAAATAAAACTGAGCAGTTTTTTCCTCCATATTCTCATTATATCAGACTATATGAAACATAAAGGATCAAATATGATACAAAAATATTCTTTTGTGAGATTTTTTTTAATAGGACCATTAATATTTTTGGAATGACATGATTTTAATGACAATTAAGCACTTTTATTAAATTCACAGTTGCTTTCTGTAACATGGACATTTTTTTTTATAATTTAAATATTACATAAGTGAAGTATATATATCATGGTAATATGATCTACTGAATTGATTTTATTGTATCTTCTTAAAAAAAATGACATTGGTGTGAATATAACTACATTTCATCAGCTGAAGTGTGTCTGAAGCGCCCTCTGCTGGAGACTCACAGACACTGACGCATCAGAGAGTTTGGCAATGCTTGTGTTTCCTGTCGCTCTATCATGGCAAACACAAATACAGAGATGGTTTCTCCAGCTCTTCTCTTGATCCGGAGCGTTCCGCTGCTCAGCTCTTCTGGATCAGAGTGACGCTCAGTCTATAAAGCTCCAAAGTCCCAGAATCCCCTGCGGGTCCATCAGGACCAGCGCACCAGAATCCTGTCTCCGTCCTCGACCGAGTAAAACTGCAGCGGCTTCAGATCGTTGTCGATCTCGATCTCTCTACCGGCCATCTACAGGACACACGTCACAACAATAACTAATCAATACTTACAGACACACTGACAGAAACAGGAAGTGACTGACCTTGGCGCAGGTGTAGCTGAGCTTCAGCTCGACTCCGGGCAGTTTGAGCAGCCGGTGCAGAAGCCCCTTCACCTTCTGGACGATCATGGACTCTGAGAACAGCAGAGAAACCGTCAGACGCGCGTCACGCGAGCCGCCCGCGCCGCTTCAATGCGCACGCTTACCTGGCAGCTTCTTCTCTATGGGCTTCCTCCCAGAATCCTCTGGACAAACGAAGGTCACGGCTGAAAGGGAAGCAGAAACATTGACAGACGCTCATGTGATCGGTCAGTATTGATCTGATGCTGCAGATTCATACTCAATAACTGATTCTTCAGAGCGAACGGCTTCTGTTCTCTCATCTCGCCCTCGTCTGGAGCGCCGTACTCTGAACAGACAAACAAACAAACAAACAAACTCATCACTGACAGCAAAACCACAGTGTTCAGAAGGTCATGAACAGCCAATAAGATCATATCTGATGATTAATATTCAATAGAGCGCAACAGTCGGCTCTGGAAGTAAAAACTCTTTGATTTTAAACAATATCTTATAATCAGTGTTGCGTCTGTTGAATCCGTCAGCCCACATTATTTCAACTTAGTCTCAAAATAATCATGTTTAACTGCAGAATGGGCTATATGAACGTTCTTTAGAACTTCCGCATTAATATAATCCAGCTGGAAAACGTCCGGTGAGAGTCATGTGCTGGTGTGTTTATAATCAGAATATAGTCACTTAAATAGTCAGGCACAGCATTAATTTAGTTATTCAAATGTAAGACGGCATAAAAAATAAAGAAATAAAGACGTACCTCAGTGTTCCTCTTCGGCTAAATTCAATTCGATCACTTTAATGTGTAAAAAAGCTTCAAAAATGAAATATTTATTGTGCACTTTAGTTAGATTAATTGATTAAAGTGTGCTGAAATCATTGATCTTGTGCTGCACTGACTGACAGCTGCTGTGATTATAAAGAGAGAGCGGCGCTCGCTTTCTGTGTCATTCATTCACAAGAAAAGTTATTGTTTTTCAGGAGATTTTTTTTGAGTATTTCATACTTCACATTGACAAAATGTATTTTTAAACCTAGTTATTTTATAATGTTTAATATTTAGTGAAAAACGATTAGAGGAAATGGCTGATATATGCACAAATAAATGCTACTTTGCCGCCACCTGCTGGTTAAAGTGCTAATTATTGTCTTTTTTATTTTTAAATCAGTGTTTTCTATCAAATGTTTTATTTTCTACATTTTTAAACGTTCGGTTTTACAATGGAGACAATCTCAGAAGGATGAACAAATAATGTTTGTGGTCGTCACATTAAAAATGACATTTGAAGTGCTGGAAAATAATGTGTGTGTGTCTAATTACAGATACAGCGTTTTTAAACGGCCACAATAGCTTCGTCTTTATCGCAATCAGTAAAACTGGTTTATTAGGGAAATGTGATAACTGCATTAAAATATGAATACAACATTAAAAAGTCAACCATTGATGGTTTTGTGTCGATGTACAGCGACTACAGAATGAACAGTTCACCGGAAATGCCCGAGCTGGCTTAACAACAACCAGGAAGTAACCGTGCGTATAGTCCATTTGTGGTTAAAACTACATTACCCATAAGGCTGTACAGAAAGTTCCACCAATTAAATGAGCAAAACGCACCACAAGATCTCTTTAGCTCCGCCCACTCCCATGAAGCACTGCGAATGATGTAATTGAGTCAATCTCTCTATGCTCTAAAAAACGTATAACTTATATAATAAACATATTTTGCAATAAACTAAAAATCTATGATTTTTTATATAAATAATCAACATTAGTAAATGAGTAGATTTATATTTCTACATCAATTTTAAGTTGATTTTGCTGTTTGCAATGCTTCATGGGATTGTAGTTCTTTCCCTCACTAAAGTCTTTTTTGCTTCACATCAGTTTGTAGAGTTCTGATTCTCCTGGAAGCTGATTGGTTTGTTTCATAGCGCTTTAATGAAGACTGTTTTAAATCCTTACAGTTAAATCCCACTGCGGAAAAAGGGGCGGGGAGAGTTTAACACTGTACATCACCCACTGAACCAGCGTTAACATCGTTAACTAAAACTAAAATCACATGTTCCTGACATGAAATAATTTAAACAAAACTTATTTTTTTCAGCTAGTTGACAAAACAACATTTCTCATTTTCATTTAGTTTAACTTGATGTACTAAAATCACTAAAATTACTAAAACTTTCAAATGAAAATGAAAGCTACAAATATACAGAAAATGAATTAATGACATTAACAAGAACTATAATATAATAATAAACAGGACTGACTGTGGATGAGCGCGAGGAAGCGTGGGTGCTCCGTCAGGAAGTCAGCGCTGGGACGGCTCTTCTCCGGGTCGATGTGACCTCCAGCCTGAAGCCACGCCAACCCAAACCTCTTACAGTAATCAAGCTCCGCCCCCCTCCTCTCGTCCGGCTCCACCTGACCATGACATCACCTCATCAGTACTGTACAGAACTCTCACTGATTCATCTTACTGTATCTCCATATAAAGATCAGAATCTGCAGAAAATTACATATTTTTGAGCCTCTGAATAAAACCATATTCTCATTATTTCAGACTATATGAAATATGATGCTCAACATAAACACACGTGCAAACTTTCTATTTTGTCTTAAGATTCAAAAAACAAAAACACAAAAAAGATTTCATATGTCAGGCTTCACAGGGTGACAGTGATAATCCAAACCCGCTGCAGCGCTTGCAGCAGTAAAGGTCAGAGGTGAGCGTGTGGAGGTCACCTGTCTCCGGTCCAGCAGCTGCAGTCGGCTCAGGCGGGCGATCAGGATCTGTCGGGCCGTCTCCAGGTTCTTCTCTGTCTGCAGCAGCGGGTTCCTCCGGCAGGACAGATGAAGAAGAGAGCGCAGCTTCTCCAGCTCGTTCACCACACGCCACTGCACACACACACACACACACACACACTGAAACACTTCTGCTTCTTGAAGTCAAATAAACATCAGCTGACCTGCTCATTTTACCTCTGAAATGTTGTTGTCGTCTAATAAGAGAGTCTTCAGCGCAGGAAACAGAGCCGTCTTCTCACCTTCACAGGTTTAAAGGGTTAGTTCACCCAAAAATTAAAATAATATCATTAATTACTCTCCCTCATGTCGTTCCACACCTGTAAGACCTTCATTTATCTTCAGAACACAAATTAAGATATTTTTGATGAAATCCTGCATAGCCAGCAATGACATTTCCTCTCTCAAGATCCATTAATGTACTAAAAACATATTTAAATCAGGTCATGTGAGTACAGTGGTTCAATATTAATATTATAAAGTGACGAGAATATTTTTGGAGCGCCAAAAAAACAAAATAACGACTTATTTAGTGATGGCCGATTTCAAAACACTGCTTCAGGAAGCTTCGGAGCGTTATGAATCAGTGTGTCGAATCAGTGGTTCGGAGCGCCAAAGTCACGTGATTTCAGCAGTTTGTTGGTTTGATCCGAATCATGATTCGACACAAAAGAACTCACATGTACTCACATGAACTGATTTAAATATGTTTTTAGTACATTAATGGATCTGGAGAGAGGAAATGTCATTGCTGGCTATGAACGAGTCTCTCGGATTTCATCAAAAATATCTTAATTTGTGTTCTGAAGATGAATGAAGGTCTTATGGGTGTGGAACGACATGAGGGTGAGTAATTAATGACATTATTTTCATTTTTGGGTGAACTAACCCTTTGATGTTTTGGCATTATTCACACACACACACACACACACACACATCATTAATGTAACATTCGCTCTGGTACCTGCTGAAGCGTCGCTGAACTGAACCTCAGATAAACCGCTGCCGGACAGATTCAGCTTCTCCAACCTGCAGATCCACACATGACAATCACATGTCTCACTCCACACATTCACAGGCCGGATGTTTTATCGTTCAGCTCTCACCAGGGTAAACGTGAGATTTCCAGCACCGTCTCCTGCAGGATCTGGTTATTGGACAGGTCCAGCACTCTCAGAGTCTGCAGCACATGATCCGGTCTGGATGAAGGAAGCATGATTCAGTTCTGTGACAGCAGGAGATTATATTTCTGCTCGTGTCGTGAACGTCACTCAGTACCTCAGTAACTCTGTGATGTCATTGTCAGCGAGATACAGTTCCTCTAACTGCTGCCACATGGGGGCGCAATGGAGAACCTGCCGGGGTCAGAGGTCATCCACATTTACATGTTAAGCGTGATGTAATAACAAGCACAAATCAAAACAAGCATATGAATCAGATGATGGCATGTGAATCAGATCACACACACACACACACACCTTACCTGAGTCCAGGTGAGCGCGCAGCTGTTGAGTGACAGCACCCTCAGGCAGGAGAAGGCGGGGCTTAAGCGACAGGGGTCACTGGAGATACTCAATCTATTGTGACTACAGGAGAATTTAAGAGCTCGTGTTACTGAAACCAGAACATTTCCATGAAAATTAAATCAAAAATACCTGTTCTTCATTTTTTAATGGAATATTGCCGTGTTTATTTTAAATGATTTATAATTATTGTGTTGAATTCGTGTTCCTGGTAATCTTGAATCAGAATCTGATGACGAGGGCGGGGCAACCTGTCACTCACATGAGATCCAATCAAACCAATCAAACTCAAGCCCCGCCCTACATTTGTTCTTGTTTGCGAAGCGTTTCTCTCAGATATATACGGCACACAGCGAGCGTTTGCTGACTGTAAGCTCTTCTGGAGGTCCGTCACCTGAGCTGCAGCTCCTGCAGACACTCCAGCTGCTCTGTGATGGCCGCCACAATCTCCCATGAGCTCAGCAGGTTTCCAGACAGATCCAGAGACTGAACGACTGGAGGACGCTGTTAAGGAAGCTTCATGTGTTCGTCTGAGCGTATCATGATCTGCGTGATCTCAGAGAAGGATACACGGCGTGGTGTTTCTGATCTCATTCTGCGGGCCGGGCCCGGACACCTCACACCTCCTCAGACCCACTTCCGTCAGCTTCTCCACCCTGAGACACAAACCACACCTCAGCCTGAGCAACAGTAATGACACACGCCACAGGTGCACGAGAGCGTCCTCACTTCTGCTTGAGCTTGACGTCATCAAAGCCGACCATCATGACGGTTCTGCTGGAGATCTTCAGCTCGTCTCCCGCCGGCTCCTCCGGCTCCTCCTCGTAGCGCCGCTTCAGAGCCGTCACGTAATCCACGCCGAAGCTGGCCTTCTTGGGCCGCACGAACGAGCCGCCCGTCGGGTGTCTGGAGACAAGCACACACACACGTCAGCTGATCTGACCGTCACCTGCAGTAAACCGCTGATGTTCCCATGAGCACCTGCAGCTGAAGTAGCGCACTCCTTCATGGCTCCCATCATGCTTTCCTCTGTCCGGATGATCCCATTCCACTCCCAACCACACGCCTGCAGGAACATCATCACACACACCGTCACAACTGAGACTCAAACAGATGAAGTTATGACTAAAAGTCACATATATAGTCAAGATTAAGACAAAAAGTTGAAATTGTCAAAATTATGACATATTATATGATAATTATAGGATAAAAAGTCAAAATTATGACTTTAAAAGTCATAACCTTGACATGAAAAGTTTAAATTATGACATAAAAAGTCAAAATTGACACACTAAATCACTGAGATTATGATAAAAAGTAGAAATTATGACATAAAGTAAATGTTATAATGTATTTTAAGTATATTATAAATATACAAAAAGGCTTAATTATCACACTATATGATAATTATGATAAAAATGTGAAATTATATCAAAAAGATTTTTAAAATGATTAATTAAAAAGTCATAACTAAGACAAAAAGTTGAAATAGTAATAGTATGTCAGAAAAAAGTTTCTGACATAAAGTCAAATATTATATATTATATATAAAAACTCGAAAATTATGACATGCTATATGATAATTATAGGATAGTCAGTCAAAATTGACAAGTCATAGTTATAAAAGAAGTAGCCAAAATTATGACTTCTAAAGTAAAAACTGAAAAAAAGTTGAAGTTATGACATAAAATTCAAATTGACACACCAAGTCATTCTATAAAAATCTAAATTATGTCAAAGTTTAAATTATGACATAAAAAGTCAAATTTTACATACTAAGTCACTGAGATAGTCACAATTATGATAAAAAGTTGAAATTGACATTTTTATAGGATTAAAAAGTCAAAATTATGACTTTAAAAGTAGAAATTATGACAAATATTATTATAATTTATTATGAACATATAAATATTACACAAAAAGTCAACATTATGACGTGTTTTATGATATTTATATGATAAAAAGTCAAACGTGGCAACAAGATTTTTAAAATTATGAATTAAAAAGTCATAACGATGACAAACAGATGAAATTATGACATAAAAAGTCAAGATTACGACATGCTATATGATAATTATAGGATAAAGCTAAAATTATGACAAAAGTCAATAATTATGACTTGAAAATTCAAAATCATGACATTAATTTTATATAACTTTAAGTCATAACTAAGACAAAAAGTTGAAATTCTGACATAAAAAGTCAAATATTAGATAAAAACTTGAAAATTATGACATGCTATATGATAATTATAGGATATCAGTCAAAACTGACATAAATCATAGTTATAATAGAAGCAGTCAAAATTATGACTTCTGAAGTAATAACTATGACAAGAAATTCAAACTGACATACCAAGACATTATATAAAAAGTCAAAATTATGACAAAAGGTTGAAATTATGACATAAAAGTAAGAATGGACATGAGTCCAAAAATCATAAATATGAATAAAAAATAAGAATGATGCGAAACACACTTTATATGTCATCATATCGACTTTTCATAATAATGCTGATTTATTTAAAATAGTTGTTATGTGGATGAAGAGGAAAACATCATCATCACGTGACCTGCGGTGGGCGGAACCGGCCCCACATAACGGACAGTCCCTCTGTGTCCGTCACAGCTCACGCGCCTGCCCACTGCCTCTTCCTCCTCCATCATCATCATCATCTACACACACACACACACACACACACTCAACATGACTTCACCAACAGAGCCTGAATAATCCCTCAGTACAGATCATGAGTGACGTCAGCGATCACAGATGTGTGTACTCGATCATTATAAATCATTCCCGATCAGCAGAGACGAAAAGAACAACGAATAACACGCGGAAAAACTGAATAATAACAGAATGAAAATGTTCTGCATCATTCTCACCTGCACAGCCGGCGACCGGGGATGACGTCACGCGGTCCCGCGCCTAATGCCGCGCCGAGGAGAAACACCGTCAGAGTCCCTTCACGAGTTTCAGTCAAACATATACAGTTATTATATATAAATATACTCTTGGTTATTTCATTACGGAGAACGGTGCGCGTGACGTGTTTCCCGAGGTGAGACTGCAGGAACTGATGATCCGGGTCTGTGTTTCCGGCGGACCGAGAAACTCTGCGCACGCGCGTGTGAGCGAAACAAGCGTGTGTTTGTGTGAAAAACATTAATCAGAAATATCAGGATTTACACACACTCGAGCTCAGAGTGACAGCATGAAGAAGAAGAAGCAGCTCGTGAACAGGTCTGAAGCTCGAATGAAGTGTTTAATCTGTAATATGTTGTAAAATCAGAGTTGTAAAAGAATTATCGAGCTATGGAAAGTCACAAAATTATGACATAATGACTGATAACTGACATAAAAAAATCAAAATTATGACCAAAAGTTGATGATATGACAAAAACGTTTCGACTTTTTGTCAAAATTTCGACATTTTAATCTCACAATTATGACTTGGTATGTTATTATTGACTCTTATGTCGTAATTTCCACTTTTATTTCATAATTATGATTAACCAAAGCATGATTTGTTCTTATGAGGTGAAATGAGTTGATGTTTTCAGGTAGAATCAAAGTTAATTTTATCCACATTTATCTTTACAAACATACAGACTCGTTTACGCAATAATTCACATGTTTCTTTGCTCTTGAATCATTGAATCATGATGATTGTTGTTTCAGAGCCGCTGGAGATGCAGCAGATTACACGGTCGGTCAGGTGTCCGGCAGCCTGTTCCCAGAACAGCACAAACCCGGAGCTTTATCGGCTTTATTCTCCTCCACTTCCTCAGAAAACACTCTAGTCTTCGTTCCTGCGCCCAAAGTAAGTTCATCAGACGATCACAGAGCGGAAATGAAAGCGTTCTGCTCGTAATGCTGCTCTTCTCTCATCAGACGGAGCCTAAACCCACTGCAGCGCCTGATGTCAAGAGTCCCGGTCAGATCCACACACAGATCCAGACTCCGAAGACTCTCTCGGCGGCGGAGAAGAAGCTCCAGGACCGGTCAGTGATCTGCACTCACACACACCACACACGAACTGATCCATCAGCAGCTGTAATGATGGAGAATCATGTGGTCCGCAGAGAGAGCGCGCTGCAGAACGCAGACGATGAAGGACGAACGAGTGCGAAGAAAGTCAAGCGCAAGCGCCCGGACGAGGAGGAAGAGGAGCGACCCGGCAAACGCAGAAAGAACAAGAACAACGCAGAGGAGCGAATCAAGCTGAAGCGGACGGTGTTTGTGGGGAATCTGCCGGCCAGCTGCACGAAGAAGGTGCTTCAGTCGGTCTGTGGATCGGCCGTCTCCTCCTGACCCTCACTGACCTCTCTCTCTCTTGTGTTGCAGGATATCCTGTCCCTGTTCAAGCAGGCTGGAGCCATCGAGTCGGTCCGCTTCCGTTCAGTGGTGCGTGATCATAAACTCCGTCACGTCGAGTGATCGACCGATAATTTGTGTGTTTATGCCCGATATTTATTTACTGTTTTTGACACGATTAGCAGCACTAATGTCAACAATAAGCAAAATCAATGTAGAATGTCTAATAAATTAAAGACAGGAGTCATATCAGCTTTTTTAAACTACAGTTTTAGTAGATTTATAAGCTGTTTAATAGGCAATGTTGAATAACTAAATAATATTGGAATTAAAAAAACATTTTATTGCATTTCTCAACTGGTATGTAATATCAGAATTATTAACGTTTTTGTCGTTCAAGATGCTGAAATATCTGCTGACAAAGCGCTGTTTTACTCAAAGTGCGAGATGATAAATAATGAATTTCCACAAAGTTGTTTACTTGGATGTTTATTAGCGGATTAATGCTTATATAGTAAATGTTTATATAATTACACAGTTTTTTTTGTTGACTTCACGAGACTAATGATGAACAGACGACAGAGAATTAAACACGGCGCTTTTATTTCCAGCATGTGTTCATTCATGGCTATATCATTTAATTCATGCAAAGTTACATCTTGACGGATTATTTTACGTCACTCCGTTTCTTAGAGACATAAACTGCATTTATGTAACATCTAATTTAATAAAGTTTACTAACTACAGGAAAGCATGTAAGTGTACTTTAGCTGTGCACGCCGTTGTCTCGTCTCCCCTAAGATGTGCTGTAATGGCGATCCTGCGCGCAATTCTCAAAACAACCACAACATGGCAGCGTTTATCGGTATATCCGATTATGGTAAAATGCTTAAATATCGGTAAATCGGTCGATCTCTAGTCATGTTTATAGGATTATTCACTTTCAAATAAAATTTCCTGATAACTTACTCTCTTCCATGTCATCCATGATGTTCATATAAACACAAATTATCATCTCGCACGTGCTTCCGCGTCACGCGTGATCTTTCCAACATGATTACGTCACGCGTGGAGCATCACAGAGCAGTGCAAGACGAGCATTTGTGGTTAAAAAGTATATAATGTTTCTTTTTTTAGAAAATGTCCGATGGTTTCTCTAGATGAGACTCTTATTCCTCGTCTGGGATCATGTAGAGCTCTTTGAAGCTGCACTGAAACTGACATTTGGACCTTCAACCCGTTGAACCCCAGTGAAGTCCACTATACGGAGACAAATCCTGGAATGATTTCCTCAAAAACTAAAGAAAGAAAGGCATGAACATCTTGGATGACACGGAGGAGAGTAAATTATCAGAATTTTATTTGAAAGTGAACTAATCCTTCAACACGCGTGTCTTACAGGTTCGTGAAGACCCGACCATGTCCCGCAAAGTGGCGGCCATCCAGTGAGTTCCAGTGATTCTTATTAAAATCACACATTTTCCAGATCATCTGAAACGTGCTGCGACTGTAACAGCGCGACTTATTTTCTGGAAAGTACGGTACTGATCTTGTCTTCATCTCTAGGAGGAAAGTTCATCCTAAAAAGCAGAATATTAACGCTTACATTGTGTTCAGAGAGGAAGAGGCGGCGGCTGGAGCCCTGAAATGGTACGAGATGTTTTTTGGATTATCACTGTTTATAAAGCAAATATTAAAGGCATGCATTTGATCTTTTGCAGGAATGGTCAGGAGATTGAGGCGGGTTTCCATATCCGAGTGGACCGAGTCTCTCAGCGCTCCGGAGTGAGAGTCTTGATATAATTATTCCATAATATACTGAAACATTTGATGGGCTCAACCTGAACGTTTGCACTAAAGACAGATGAACATGGGAACAAATCCAATAATCAGTCTTATTTTCTCCCACAGCATGATCATAAAAGGTCCATATTTGTGGGGAATTTACCGTATGGTGAGTAACTGTTTTCTGAGATCTCTACAGCTCAGCATCATGTGACTCCACAGTTCCTCAGCTTGTTCTTGTGACAGATATATCGGAGCTGCCGGTGCGGGAACACTTCCTGGAGTGCGGGGACGTGGAGGCCGTGCGTTTGGTGCGAGACAGAGAGTCTGGGATGGGGAAGGGCTTCGGATACGTCCTGTTTGAGGTGAAATAATTGTCCTGTATGGTCTGATCGATAGTTTAGACTGATTTATCAAGTAAAATCTTTGTATAATTGTACAAACTTCAGCTCGTGTCTTTGAAATCTTGTTTTTTATCATGTAAACGTAAGAATAACTTTGATATTGTTAGTAATATTTCATCTGGACTGAAGCAGGTTTACTTGATTATCCAGAAAAATCATCAGGTTCATCTCTGCTTTAAAACTAAGCATCTAAATATCATCTTACTGAGATATATTATTTATATGCATGTAATCAGAACTTCATCTTAATTGTTGTCCATATAATGCACTAGTTCATAATTTTGCTCAGTTTGAGTCTCTGAATAACACTGAGCTGTTTTTTTCCTCCATATTCTCACTATATGAGCCATAAACACCTTGTGTATTGAATATAATACATAACATGTGCAAACTATTATTGTGTGGTTCTGTGTCAGAGTCCAGATTCAGTGATGTTGGCGCTGAAACTCGACGGCTCCACGTTACTGGAGCGAAAGATCAGGGTGAAGCGCTCTGTGAAGAAGGAAAAAGTGAAGAAATCACATCAAGGTCGTCAGTCGGAAGGAAAAGAGCGATGGAGAGGAGGAGGAGGAGGAGGAGGATTCAAAGGTCCAAAGCAGGAGTTCAGAAACAAGCCGGGAAGAACTCACTCCATGATGAATCCTGGCAGGAAACCAACACAAGCTTCATCGTTCAAGGGAGAGACGGCAGATCCTGCTGCCAAGAGAGGGAAAGGACTGAAAAAGAAGTTTAAGCACAAGAAAAAGAAACCTGCTGTTCACATTTAATGCCTGAGCTTTTATTTTAATGTTTAGTGTTTTTGTGTCACAGATAAAAACGTGATTAAACAAACTGATGTTTCCGTCTCTTTATAACAAGCCAGATGATTTTAAAACCATTTAATGCATGAAACTTGTTGTTATTCTGTATGTTTGAGAGAGACGAACATTCAGATTCTTTAAACTGCAATTTAGTGCACAGAAATCAATCAATAATGGAGGCACAAGAATGACTGATTCCTCTGTTTTTATTTTATTTGAGTTTAAAAAAAAGAGGAAACTCTTCCCTAGTTGAAACAGAGCACCATTAAACGTGCTTCATATCCCACAATGCCATAGCAGACAGCCTTCAACAATAACTTAAATACATGAACACAGATAAACGACAGCAGCTGCTTCAACATTCATCAATGACAGACAGAAGACGCTGTAAACATCCGGTCTATGAGCACATTTACTGGTTACATGATATATTTACTTTTTGAACAAAAACTGCAATCATTTGTTAGTAAAAAAAGACAACAATGGATGTTTACAGGTCATGCTCGTCACCGAAACACTCATTTCAGACACAAAATTTAGAGAGCACACATTTCATCTCAAACGCTTCTTCAAATCCATATCTGTGCGTTCAGTGGATGGAGATGGGCGGACAGGAAGTGATGTCATGGAGCCACTGGAGTTCCTGCTACTCGATGTCATCGTCACTGACGCTCTGAGCGCTGACGATACGCTGCACGAGAGAGAGGCGGAAAACATTACATTTGCATAGACGTTAATAAAAACAATCGGGTCATTGATTAACACGGTTTAAAAAGTGTAAAAAACTATTAATTTTTAAAGTTTTATTAAGTGTTAATGAGATGTTGTGGTTTTTATAATCAATTAACACTGCTTTTGTCATGTTTTACAAGATTTGTCACCAAAAATGTCATTTGGTTTAACCAAAATGTTGGTTTTACTGAATGACGATATTTTCAATCAATGCTAACAGGCTGATATCTAGCAAAAGGACAATCAAACATTTTATATTTAGTACAAGTTTTTAAAATATTTCAACATTTTCCATGTTTTATAGCGGTTGCACCGAATGATGTTTCGGGACATGCGTATGATCAAGTGAAAACATGAATTTATCAAATAGTTAAGAGAGAGTTAGTTACTTTGCTTCACGACCATGTGATCCTTTGCAGGTGTCTGAATGATGTCACATCCTGTCACATGATAATGACCACATGACTTGATCCAAAATGGTCCCTTTATATCGGTTACTCCGAATGACATCAATGAAATTCATTCTTTCTACACAATTTTAATATAATTGTGCACTATGTTGATATATGATGTTATAAAATCATGCCAGAATAAATATATACAATTATTACATTTTAAGATATTTTAATCACAAATGAAATGGCTGTATTGGGCTGTGGACGGTTAAACCGAATGACCTTTTGACACTTCAAAATCTTTTATATGAAGGAAAATATAATTAAAACCTTTTGAACTCAATAAAAGAGATCTAGTTGTACGACCTTACATACTTTGGATACTTTTATTCTTCTTATTATTCAGGCCTTTGGACAAAAAAATGACCCGTCACATCATTAACCCTGATATCTATCCCATTATTATGGAAGCTTGGTTTAATAAAATTAAATAATAAAGTAGCTTTTTCTCTCACAATTCTCACTTTTTAAAGTTACAGACAGATATAATTGTGAGATATAAACTGAGAAATTGTGAGAAAAAGGCAAAATTTTAAGATATAACGTCGCAATTTTCATTTCGAAATCGTTTCAAAACACGTGCGCACGCGGCAGATTCTGACCGTGTTTCAGTCGGTCAGTGGCGTCTCACCTGGCTGATGGTGGGCAGTTTGGTCAGCAGCATCTGGAAGACCGGCGGAGGAAGCGTCTGCTGCAGAACCTGCAGGAGCTGCTGTGGCTGACCGCACACGGCGATCGCATTCGTCAGGTGATCCACGCCCTTCTCATAGTCACCTGAGAGAGAGAGGCATGATGGGTAACAGCTCTGAGGAACAGACAGAGCGACAGGAGCGAGATCTCACCCTGAGCCAGCAGCTCTTCTCCCAGCTGGATCTCCTCCAGGAAGAACTTCTGAACGGCTTCAGCGTCTTTCAGGTCTGGTAACTACACACAGAAATAACTCTTCATCTCTCCATCAGAATCACTAGAGTGATGAAGAACAACATGAATGTGTGGAAATACCCTTGATAATCCTGCTTTCTCCTGAGCCGCCTTCTGCTTCTTCCTTCCTGGAACAACATCACAACTCACATCAGATAGACAGAACGACAGAAAGATAGATAGAACGATAGAAAGAGAGAACGATAGAAAGATAGAACGATAGATAGAATGATAGATAAATAGAACGATAGATAAAACGATAGAAAGATAGAACGATAGATAGAATGATAGATGAATAGAACGATAGATAAAACGATAGAAAGAGATAGAACGATAGAAAGATAGAATGATAGATAGAATGATAGATAGAATGATAGATAGAATGATAGATAGAATGATAGATAGAATGATAGAACGATAAATAGAACGATAGATAAAACGATAGAAAAAGATGGATAGAACGATAGAATGATAGATAGAATGATAGAATGATAGATGGAACGACAGAATGATAGAAAGATAGAATGATAGATAGAATGATAGAAAGATAGAACGATAGAAAGATAGATAGAACGATAGATAGAATGATAGACTGATAGATGGAACGACAAACTGATAGAAAGATAGAATGATAGAACGATAGATAGAACGATAGATAGAATGATAGATGGAACGACAGAATGATAGAAAGATAGAACAATAGAAAGATAGATAGAACGATAGAATGATAGATGGAACGACAGACTGATAAAAAGATAGAACGATAGAAAGATAGATAGAACGATAGATAGAATGATAGATGGAACGACAGAATGATAGAATGATAGAACGAGATAGAACGATAGATAGAATGATAAAATGATAGATGGAACAACAGAATCATAGAAAGATAGAACGATAGATAGAACGATAGATAAATAGAACGATAGATAAAACGATAGAGAGAACGATAGAAAGATAGAACGATAGATAGAACGATAGATAGAATGATAAAATGATAGATGGAACAACAGAATCATAGAAAGATAGAACGATAGATAGAATGATAGAACGATAGATAAATAGAACGATAGATAAAACGATAGAGAGAACGATAGAAAGATAGAACGATAGATAAAACGATAGAGAGAACGATAGAAAGAGAGAACGATAGATAAAACGATAGAGAGAACGATAGAAAGATAGAACGATAGATAAAACGATAGAGAGAACGATAGAAAGATAGAACGATAGATAAAACGATAGAGAGAACGATAGAAAGATAGAACGATAGATAAAACGATAGAGAGAACGATAGAAAGATAGAACGATAGATAGAACGATAGATAGAATGATAAAATGATAGATGGAACAACAGAATCATAGAAAGATAGAACGATAGATAGAATGATAGAACGATAGATAAATAGAACGATAGATAAAACGATAGAGAGAACGATAGAAAGATAGAACGATAGATAAAACGATAGAGAGAACGATAGAAAGAGAGAACGATAGATAAAACGATAGAGAGAACGATAGAAAGATAGAACGATAGATAAAACGATAGAGAGAACGATAGAAAGATAGAACGATAGATAAAACGATAGAGAGAACGATAGAAAGAGAGAACGATAGATAGAACGATAGATAGAATGATAAAATGATAGATGGAACGACAGAATCATAGAAAGATAGAACGATAGATAGAACGATAGATAGAATGATAGAACGATAGATAAATAGAACGATAGATAAAACGATAGAGAGAACGATAGAAAGATAGAACGATAGATAGAATGATAGATAGAATGATAGATAAATAGAACGATAGATAAAACGATAGAAAGAGATAGAACGATAGAAAGATAGAATGATAGATAGAATGATAGATAGAATGATAGAATGATAGATAAATAGAACGATAGATAAAACGATAGAAAGAGATAGAACGATAGAAAGATAGAACGACAGATAGAATGATAGATGAATAGAACGATAGATAAAACGATAGAAAGAGATAGAACGATAGAAAGATAGAATGATAGATAGAATGATAGATAGAATGATAGAACGATAAATAGAACGATAGATAAAACGATAGAAAAAGATGGATAGAACGATAGAATGATAGATAGAATGATAGATGGAACGACAGAATGATAGAAAGATAGAATGATAGATAGAATGATAGAAAGATAGATAGAACGATAGATAGAATGATAGATGGAACGACAGACTGATAAAAAGATAGAACGATAGAAAGATAGATAGAACGATAGATAGAACGATAGATAGAATGATAGAACGACAGATAGAACGACAGAAAGATAGAATGATAGAACGATATAATGATAGAACGATAGATAGAACGACAGAAAGACAGATAGAACAATAGAAAGATAGAATGATAGATAGAATGATAGATAGAACGACAGAAAGACAGATAGAACAATAGAAAGATAGAATGATAGAACGATAGATAGAACGATAGATAGAATGATAGATGGAACGACAGACTGATAGAAAGATAGATAGAACGATAGATAGAACGATAGAAAGAATGATAGAACGACAGATAGAACGACAGAAAGATAGAATGATAGAACGATATAATGATAGAACGACAGAAAGACAGATAGAATGATAGATAGAATGATAGATGAATAGAACGATAGATAAAACGATAGAAAGATAGAATGATAGATAGAATGATAGATAGAATGATAGATAGAATGATAGATAGAATGATAGATAGAATGATAGATAAATAGAACGATAGATAAAACGATAGAAAGATAGAACGATAGATAGAATGATAGATAAATAGAACGATAGATAAAACGATAGAAAGAGATAGAACGATAGAAAGATAGAATGATAGATAGAATGATAGATAGAATGATAGATAGAATGATAGAACGATAAATAGAACGATAGATAAAACGATAGAAAAAGATGGATAGAACGATAGAATGATAGATAGAATGATAGAAAGAGAGAACGATAGATAGAATGATAGATAGAATGATAGATAAATAGAACGATAGATAAAACGATAGAAAGAGATAGAACGATAGAAAGATAGAACGATAGATAGAACGACAGATAGAATGATAGATGAATAGAACGATAGATAAAACGATAGAAAGATAGAATGATAGATAGAATGATAGATAGAATGATAGATAGAATGATAGATAAATAGAACGATAGATAAAACGATAGAAAGATAGAACGATAGATAGAATGATAGATAAATAGAACGATAGATAAAACGATAGAAAGAGATAGAACGATAGAAAGATAGAATGATAGATAGAATGATAGATAGAATGATAGATAGAATGATAGAACGATAAATAGAACGATAGATAAAACGATAGAAAAAGATGGATAGAACGATAGAATGATAGATAGAATGATAGAAAGAGAGAACGATAGATAGAATGATAGATAGAATGATAGATAAATAGAACGATAGATAAAACGATAGAAAGAGATAGAACGATAGAAAGATAGAACGATAGATAGAACGACAGATAGAATGATAGATGAATAGAACGATAGATAAAACGATAGAAAGAGATAGAACGATAGAAAGATAGAATGATAGATAGAACGACAGATAGAATGATAGATGAATAGAACGATAGATAAAACGATAGAAAGAGATAGAACGATAGAAAGAATGATAGAACGATAGATAGAACGACAGAAAGATAGAATGATAGAACGATATAATGATAGAATGATAGATAGAACGGTAGATGCTCTCACGTTCTCGCAGTTTGTTCTTGTAGTTCGGGTCGCTCCGTCTCTTTCTGTCGAAGTAAATGCAGTAACCGACGAACAGCGCCGCGCCCAAACCCGCCGCGATCCTGCTGCTGCTGCCGCCCATCATGACGAGATCAGACCACACGACACGAGATCAGACCAGAGAAATTATGATGATAATAATCACAGAGATCAGACTGACTGCATGACCCTCACAGAGCCACACGAGAAAAGACCCCGATGACGTCAAAGGCCGTGACAGAGGAGCTGCCGCTGACTTCCGCCTGATCAGAAATGACACTCGGGGTCACTTTATTCAATCGCATTATGGCGATAAAACCATAAAACAAGGTAAGAGAATCTTATGTTTCTGTAGAGAATTAAGTTATTTTAAATTCAGCTTTTAGAACAATTACGCCCTCGTTTTTAACAGCAGATGGCAGTAAAGATCCACTGCAGCATAATATCGACACAAACTCAGTTTTATTTATTTATTTATTTGCTAGTTGTTCCAAGTTTTGTGGCATTTAAAAATGATTTAAACATTTTATTTCAATACTTACAGAGAGAGAGAGAGAGAGAGAGAGAGAGAGAGAAAACAGTGAAATATTATTCCAATGTAAATCATCTGTTTTCTATGTGAATATACAGTAAAGTGTAATTTATTCCTGTGATCAAAGCTGAATTTTCAGCATCATTACTCCAGTCTTCAGTGTCACATGATCCTTCAGAAATCATTCTAATATGATGATTTGCTGCTCAAGAAACATTTATGATTATTATCAGTGTTGAAAACACTTTCATATTTCTGTGGAAATCGGGATGCATTTCATTTTTCAGGATTCTTTGATAAGCTATTTGAAATAAAAGTGTATATGAGAAGAAAGATTAGAGTCATGATGATGTTGAATGTGTAAATGAGGTCATAAGTACTCCATTTCAATGACAGTCAAAGTCAGAGTACAAATTTAACTAAAACTATAGTTACATATCATACAGTTATTCAAGTATTTTCCATATCGAGTGTTTCGTGTATATCTGAGTGATAAACATTATGACAACAAAGCTAAAAACAAAATGAAATCGTTTGTATTTTTATTGCTCGGGATTGTGCAGTTGCTCACTCTCTCATTGGTTGATTCCTGTAGTAGTCTCCGCCCACTCCTCCTCCACCAAGCAGAACACCTGCTGTTCCCGCTGCTTTAAAACCTATCGCGGTTAAAGACGCTTCACTCGAATTGTTTTGAATGGGAGAAAGTGAAACGCGCAATATGGCGGAATGAGTCCCGCCTTCCAAATAAGAGCCAATCACCGACTAGTAAAGTCATCACGTCACTGCAGCGGCTGTTAGAAGCTCCGGTTCCTATAGAAACAGTCAGGCGCGAGCCTCAGAAATGACACACAAGAGACGCGCATTTAGGACTGCGCATGCGCATTAGCTTGATCCAGCCTGAAAAATACCGTCTTTTGTAATGATTCGAGCGTTTAGAAACTGAATTTCTCCTCTCTTTTGGAGTCTTTATTAGTTTGTGTGTTCCTCATATATCTGCTGACTGCAGGAGAGATCCATTATGACTCGTGTTTGCAGAGACCTGAATCAGTGACGTGTCTAATAATTATCTTCAGTCTGAAGCGTTATTTAAAGGGACAGTTCATCCAAAAATGATCATTCTCTCCAAACCGCTTCTGTGAAACACAAAAAGAGATTTAAAAAAGGATAAAAGAAAAAGCAAAAAAGGTTTATACTACTAATTTTTGTAACATAAAAAATCACACATTCATATATATATATATATTATATAGTAAATGTAGAGTAAATTTTCTTTTACTTATTTTTTTCCATCATTTTAACACAAAATATTCTCCTGGATTCAAACCTCACGCAGAAGCTCATCTGAGGATGGAGCGTGTGGTTTCTACAGACGCTTCCCTTCAGACACAGAAAGCTTCATTATTTTTGCCCAGAGCTGCAGCTGTTTCTGAAGGTCTGGAGAACGGGAGTCTCTCCAGGAGACGCAACTGAAGAAATCCAGTGTTACGACTGGAATAAAACACAGCAGGAGTTGAGCTGCTGCCCAGGAACGTCCGGCCAAAAGCCTTTATGGCAGCAGAGGCTGGATTTTCCAGGAACCCGGAGCTGCCTGATGTCATCCGATGTGTTTTCAAGGAGGAACACGTAGTGGAAGCTGGAGTGTGATGGAGGTCTTCATCATTGGAGCCAGAGCTCTTGTTTTGGCCTGAGGTCTTTATAGAGGCTCCCGGCCCTCGGTTCGGCTCCAGAGCGTTTCACGGTCAGTAAACAACACTTCTCTCCCAGAAATCGTCCCGTCCAATCACAGCGTCCGGCACCTGGGTCATCGACACCTGCTCCCCGTTTCTGCTCGGATTCTCCAGTGCTGTCAGCTGTGAAACTGAGAATGGATGAGAAGGTGTGAAAGAAATGAATGTGTGTGTGTGTGTGTGTGTGTGTGTGTGTGTGTGTGTGTGTGTTCAGTAGGGGTCGCTGCTGCATCAGACTCCAAACACACACTCACACCGAAGATCATAACATCAGTTAAGGGTTTAGTTCACCCAGAAATGAAAATAATGTCATTAATTACTCTCCCTCATGTCGTTACACACCCGAAAGACCTTCATTTATCTTCAGAACACAGTTTAAGATATTTTTGATGAAATCCGATGGCTCAGTGAGGCCTGAGCAATGACATTTCCTCTCTCAAGATCCATTAATGTACTAAAACATATTTAAATCAGTTCATGTGAGTACAGTGGTTCAATATTAATATTATAAAGCGATGAGAATATTTTTGGTGCACCAAAAAAACAAAATAACGACTTATTTAGTGATGGCCGATTTCAAAACACTGCTTCAGGAAGCTTTGGAGCGTTATGAATCAGTGTGTCGAATCAGCGATTCGGAGCGCCAAAGTCACGTGATTTCAACAGTTTGGCGCACGATCTGAATCATGATTCGACACAAAAGATTCATAACGCTCCGAAGCTTCCTGAAGCAGTGTTTTGAAATCAGAATTTTCATTAACCCTTTAAAGGTACAATTTGTGATATTTATTTCCGCAAGAGGTCGCTAGAAGCCTATTCAAAACAAAGGCGTAGTTTGATGACGCCAAGTTTTAGAGCGGAAACTTGGGACATGTGGTCTCCATCTCAACGGACGGTGCAAAAGAATAGGGATTGGAGTCTGGAAGAACTCGATGCGATTATTAACGTTACTGTAGTATGAAGCAGAGCAGGACCGTGTGTTGCGGGAGCTGAACGAGGAGCTGGAGCGATTGATCAACACACGCCTCACGAGCAGCGGGACTTTTATTATGACACAGTCGCCGCTTCCGCTTTTCCGGTCATGAGTTTATGGGAGCTGTCCTTGTCGACAGAACCAGCGGCAGATGGTAAACAGTAATTATGTTCCATAAATAAGTAACACAATCCACCATAAAACGTGCAAGAAGTAAATAAGGAACTGCTTGAAGCAAGCTAGTGGTTTGCTGGACGCTAGACTCTACTTCCGCATTTGTCCACGGCACTGTTGTCATGTGGTTTCTACGTCAGTAAAGGCGGTAACAAAGGTAACTGCGTCATTGACAGGCGACTGCACTGCCCCGTGTCACTGTTTAGAGTGGGAATTTTCTCATGATTTACAAGTAGTTGAAAACATTAGAGATACTGTTTGTAATCAGCTGGACAAAATATATAACACTAGCCTAGTGGTTTTTGGATATTTTACTGCAAAAAATGTACATATTGTACCTTTAATCAGGTTTTTATTTGCTTGATTGTTTCATAAGTAGAAATGAACACTGACTCTATTTACTCAGTTCTTCTCATTATGAATGATTCATCATGTTTGTGTTTTTGGCAGATGTTTCCATCCAAAGTGACTTCCAGTGCAGTCCAGGTTTGATCAGTTCATGTATTTCCCCGGGAATCAAACTCATGACTGACTGTTTGAGATATTACAGTATAATTCTAGAGAAAATATGTCATCGTAATGTGTGACTTTTCCCATTTCAGCTGATGTCATCAGTACCTCTTATTCATCAAGAGGTCACTTTTCACATTGAACACGTTCATCCTGAACGATCTTTAACACCAGTACAGTGGATGAGAGCAGGCGTGTGTGTTCTGTACTGTACTGGAGCGTGACGTGTGTCTGAGGCGGCAGTGCAGCGGCTCCGAGGGGAACAAAAGCCTCCCAGTGTGGCGTTTGTGATCCGCACCTGCTCGCGGCTCTCCTCAGTTCCTGTGTGTTTCTGCCAGCCCGGCTCATCCACAGGAGACTCTTGGCTCGGCGCTCGGCTGCAGATGGCCTGGGATTGATGCTCCGCACTGGATCTGATTAAAGCCTTTGAGAAGAGACAGGCATTGATCATGTCGAGCTGCATCCGAGAATACCAATTACACCCTTTGAACTGCCTTTAAATTATATCAGCATCCAATAATTACGCATCCATGAATAGTCATCATCGGGAAACAACATCCTTTTCTCTTGTCATGGGGCTTCGAAGCTGCATAATCAGTGTGTTCTGCTGGAGCTTTCCTGATGGGATGAGCCGAGACTGTGAAACGGCAGAACGTTTCTAATTTTATGAGATATTATTATTTTATTACTATAACAATTTTATTTTCAAGAAAAATACATTTTATTATTGTATTGGTATATATTAGTATTAATATTTTATGAATATTACTATATTATTTCAGTTCAGGTTTTGTTCTCATCTTTTAAAAGATTTAAACTTTTCTAATGCAACTGCTAGCAATCGCAATTATTGTTTACTCTACGATATCAGAAACTATGTTCACAAATTTTTCACCTTTTAGCCCAAAATAACTCTGTGTGTGTGTGTTAGTTAGCACTGAAGTGACGGGATTGTTTTTGCTGAGCACTTCACTCCTCACGTTCTGCGCTCCACAACTTTGAAGTCTTTGTTTCGGGACGAAAGGCACATGAATATTTTGGCACGTGCCCGAGGCCATGTTTTCTGAGCAGGACTGGAATGAAAGCCTTGGAAAACAGCACCAGTTTAACTGCGTTTACCCAAGTCTCCTCTCTCTCTCCCTGCCTTCCCTCTTTTCTGTTTTCATCCCCCTCCGGCTTGCCTCAGGAAATACTGAAATGATGAAAGGCACTTGCGTCTTCTCTCCCTCTCTCTCCTCACATTCATCATGAGCCTGTTCACATTTCCTGTTTACATGCCTGAGGGCAGGAGACAAGCCTCTGATGATGATGATGATGATGCAATCGCACCTCACTCTCACCGCGGCCTAAAGTTGCACGTTCAGTGCCGCATGTCTAGTTTCAGCCAATGGCCTTTTGACACTGCCGTGTCCAGATGAGTTTAGCTCTTTCAATGCAAAACTTCACGAATTATACTAATACATTTTAAATTTTAAGAATATTTCACTGTTTTTACAGTATTTTTGATCAAATAAATCAGAAGAGACCTCTTTCAAAAACAAAAATGTTTTTTATGGTTTTAGTTTTAGTTAGCTATACTGATAAACATTATGTTCGCTCAAATATATATCAAGCACCAGAGTAGTTTTTGATTACACGCTTGCTGTAACCTAATAAAATGCATCAATGAGTCAAAGTTCACACATAATGTGATAAGAAAACCAGTGAACATTTACAGACACGGGTGTGTAAAACACAATAAATGATCTCTGTTGATAATAGTACACCTGTAAAACAAACACTAGAGATTTGCATTGCCATCTCGTTTCCCTGTACGTCATTCGAGCCTCGTCTGACTGTGAGCACAGCACAACACACACTGACACAGCACTTTTATGTTTTAATAAATGAGTGCATCCTTCTCACAGTGTGTTTAGCTCAGGTCACAGAGGGTTTGCATGCACATGAGGACTGGCAGGCATCTGGACGCAGCGGCTTTTCACATCTTCTATTAAAATAAGCTGAAGCCTGTTTTGTTTATCACACACACAGATGGTGCACTGATTTAATTACACTTCAGTCCTGTCACATACAGACACGAGAGCCACACCGGACCACGCTGACGCTAAAAATAAACTAATCTGAGAGCAGGGGTTCGGGTTAGGGTGAGTTTCTCTGTTTGTCCGCTCCAGCTGTCCTCCTACAGCAACTCGGCTTTTTGTTTGTTTTTATAGCCGACCTGAAATGTGAACACCGCAGCGTACAGCTGCCCTAAAAATACAAGTTGTCCATCTTAAAATATCACCCCAGGCCCTGGTTTCTCCCCTCCAGGGCCTCAGGGTGGGGAGAAGGACAATTGAGACGATTCCCTGCAGCCAATCCAAGTTCATGAGACAGGCCTGGAAACTTCCACTTCGACCCACTGCGAGTCAGGGTCATCATTATCAACTAAAACTAACTACAGGGTCACCATCATCAACTAAAACTAACTACAGGGTCACCATCATCGACTAAAACTAACTACAGGGTCACCATCATCGACTAAAACTAACTACAGGGTCATCATCATCGACTAAAACTAACTACAGGGTCACCATCATCGACTAAAACTAACTACAGGGTCACCATCATCGACTAAAACTAACTACAGGGTCACCATCATCGACTAAAACTAACTACAGGGTCATCATTATCAACTAAAACTAACTACAGGGTCACCATCATCGACTAAAACTAACTACAGGGTCACCATCATCGACTAAAACTAACTACAGGGTCATCATTATCAACTAAAACTAACTACAGGGTCACCATCATCGACTAAAACTAACTACAGGGTCACCATCATCGACTAAAACTAACTACAGGGTCACCATCATCGACTAAAACTAACTACAGGGTCATCATCATCGACTAAAACTAACTACAGGGTCATCATCATCGACTAAAACTAACTACAGGGTCACCATCATCGACTAAAACTAACTACAGGGTCACCATCATCGACTAAAACTAACTACAGGGTCACCATCATCGACTAAAACTAACTACAGGGTCACCATCATCAACTAAAACTAACTACAGGGTCACCATCATCAACTAAAACTAACTACAGGGTCACCATCATCAACTAAAACTAACTACAGGGTCACCATCATCAACTAAAACTAACTACAGGGTCATCATTATCAACTAAAACTAACTACAGGGTCATCATTATCAACTAAAACTAACTACAGGGTCACCATCATCGACTAAAACTAACTACAGGGTCACTATCATCGACTAAAACTAACTACAGGGTCACCATCATCGACTAAAACTAACTACAGGGTCACCATCATCAGGGTCACCATCATCGACTAAAACTAACTACAGGGTCACCATCATCAACTAAAACTAACTACAGGGTCACCATCATCGACTAAAACTAACTACAGGGTCACCATCATCGACTAAAACTAACTACAGGGTCACCATCATCGACTAAAACTAACTACAGGGTCACCATCATCGACTAAAACTAACTACAGGGTCACCATCATCAACTAAAACTAACTACAGGGTCATCATCATCAACTAAAACTAACTACAGGGTCACCATCATCGACTAAAACTAACTACAGGGTCACCATCATCAACTAAAACTAACAACAGGGTCACCATCATCAACTAAAACTAACTACAGGGTCATCATCATCAACTAAAACTAACTACAGGGTCATCATCATCAACTAAAACTAACTACAGGGTCACCATCATCGACTAAAACTAACTACAGGGTCATCATCATCAACTAAAACTAACTACAGGGTCATCATCATCAACTAAAACTAACTACAGGGTCACCATCATCAACTAAAACTAACTACAGGGACATCATCATCAACTAAAACTAACTACAGGGTCATCATCATCGACTAAAACTAACTACAGGGTCACCATCATCGACTAAAACTAACTACAGGGTCACCATCATCGACTAAAACTAACTACAGGGTCACCATCATCGACTAAAACTAACTACAGGGTCATCATCATCAACTAAAACTAACTACAGGGTCATCATCATCGACTAAAACTAACTACAGGGTCACCATCATCGACTAAAACTAACTACAGGGTCACCATCATCAACTAAAACTAACTACAGGGTCACCATCATCAACTAAAACTAACTACAGGGTCACCATCATCAACTAAAACTAACTACAGGGTCATCATCATCGACTAAAACTAACTACAGGGTCACCATCATCGACTAAAACTAACTACAGGGTCACCATCATCGACTAAAACTAACTACAGGGTCACCATCATCGACTAAAACTAACTACAGGGTCACCATCATCGACTAAAACTAACTACAGGGTCATCATCATCGACTAAAACTAACTACAGGGTCATCATCATCGACTAAAACTAACTACAGGGTCACCATCATCAACTAAAACTAACTACAGGGTCACCATCATCGACTAAAACTAACTACAGGGTCACCATCATCGGCCATAAAACTAACTACAGGGTCACCATCATCGACTAAAACTAACTACAGGGTCATCATCATCAACTAAAACTAACTACAGGGTCACCATCATCAACTAAAACTAACTACAGGGACATCATCATCAACTAAAACTAACTACAGGGTCATCATCATCGACTAAAACTAACTACAGGGTCACCATCATCGACTAAAACTAACTACAGGGTCACCATCATCGACTAAAACTAACTACAGGGTCACCATCATCGACTAAAACTAACTACAGGGTCATCATCATCAACTAAAACTAACTACAGGGTCATCATCATCGACTAAAACTAACTACAGGGTCACCATCATCGACTAAAACTAACTACAGGGTCACCATCATCAACTAAAACTAACTACAGGGTCACCATCATCAACTAAAACTAACTACAGGGTCACCATCATCAACTAAAACTAACTACAGGGTCATCATCATCGACTAAAACTAACTACAGGGTCACCATCATCGACTAAAACTAACTACAGGGTCACCATCATCGACTAAAACTAACTACAGGGTCACCATCATCGACTAAAACTAACTACAGGGTCACCATCATCGACTAAAACTAACTACAGGGTCATCATCATCGACTAAAACTAACTACAGGGTCATCATCATCGACTAAAACTAACTACAGGGTCACCATCATCAACTAAAACTAACTACAGGGTCACCATCATCGACTAAAACTAACTACAGGGTCACCATCATCGACTAAAACTAACTACAGGGTCACCATCATCGACTAAAACTAACTACAGGGTCACCATCATCAACTAAAACTAACTACAGGGTCACCCCCCCCCCCCCCCCCCCCCCCCCCCCCCCCCCCCCCCCCCCCCCCCCCCCCCCCATCGACTAAAACTAACTACAGGGTCTACCATCATCGTACTAAAACTAACTACAGGGTCACCATCATCTACTAAAACTAACTACAGGGTCACCATCATCGACTAAAACTAACTACAGGGTCACCATCATCGACTAAAACTAACTACAGGGTCATCATCATCAACTAAAACTAACTACAGGGTCATCATCATCAACTAAAACTAACTACAGGGTCACCATCATCGACTAAAACTAACTACAGGGTCATCATCATCGACTAAAACTAACTACAGGGTCACCATCATCGACTAAAACTAACTACAGGGTCACCATCATCGACTAAAACTAACTACAGGGTCACCATCATCGACTAAAAAGAACTGCAGGGACACCTTCATCGACTAAAACCAACTACAGGGTCACCATCTATCGACTAAAACTAACTACAGGGTCATCATCATCGACTAAAACTAACTACTGAGGTCATCATCATCGACTAAAACTAACTACAGGGTCACCATCATCGACTAAAACTAACTACAGGGTCACCATCATCGACTAAAACTAACTACAGGGTCACCATCATCGACTAAAACTAACTACAGGGTCACCATCATCGACTAAAACTAACTACAGGGTCACCATCATCGACTAAAACTAACTACAGGGTCACCATCATCGACTAAAACTAACTACAGGGTCACCATCATCGACTAAAACTAACTACAGGGTCACCATCATCAACTAAAACTAACTACAGGGTCACCATCATCGACTAAAACTAACTACAGGGTCACCATCATCGACTAAAACTAACTACAGGGTCACCATCATCGACTAAAACTAACTACAGGGTCACCATCATCGACTAAAACTAACTACAGGGTCACCATCATCGACTAAAACTAACTACAGGGTCATCATCATCGACTAAAACTAACTACAGGGTCACCATCATCGACTAAAACTAACTACAGGGTCACCATCATCGACTAAAACTAACTACAGGGTCATCATCATCAACTAAAACTAACTACAGGGTCACCATCATCGACTAAAACTAACTACAGGGTCACCATCATCGACTAAAACTAACTACAGGGTCACCATCATCGACTAAAACTAACTACAGGGTCACCATCATCGACTAAAACTAACTACAGGGTCACCATCATCAACTAAAACTAACTACAGGGTCACCATCATCGACTAAAACTAACTACAGGGTCACCATCATCGACTAAAACTAACTACAGGGTCACCATCATCAACTAAAACTAACTACAGGGTCATCATCATCGACTAAAACTAACTACAGGGTCACCATCATCGACTAAAACTAACTACAGGGTCACCATCATCGACTAAAACTAACTACAGGGTCACCATCATCGACTAAAACTAACTACAGGGTCACCATCATCGACTAAAACTAACTACAGGGTCATCATCATCGACTAAAACTAACTACAGGGTCATCATCATCGACTAAAACTAACTACAGGGTCACCATCATCAACTAAAACTAACTACAGGGTCACCATCATCGACTAAAACTAACTACAGGGTCACCATCATCAACTAAAACTAACTACAGGGTCACCATCATCGACTAAAACTAACTACAGGGTCACCATCATCGACTAAAACTAACTACAGGGTCACCATCATCGACTAAAACTAACTACAGGGTCACCATCATCGACTAAAACTAACTACAGGGTCACCATCATCAACTAAAACTAACTACAGGGTCACCATCATCGACTAAAACTAACTACAGGGTCACCATCATCGACTAAAACTAACTACAGGGTCACCATCATCAACTAAAACTAACTACAGGGTCACCATCATCGACTAAAACTAACTACAGGGTCACCATCATCGACTAAAACTAACTACAGGGTCACCATCATCGACTAAAACTAACTACAGGGTCACCATCATCGACTAAAACTAACTACAGGGTCACCATCATCGACTAAAACTAACTACAGGGTCACCATCATCGACTAAAACTAACTACAGGGTCACCATCATCGACTAAAACTAACTACAGGGTCACCATCATCGACTAAAACTAACTACAGGGTCATCATCATCAACTAAAACTAACTACAGGGTCATCATCATCGACTAAAACTAACTACAGGGTCACCATCATCGACTAAAACTAACTACAGGGTCACCATCATCGACTAAAACTAACTACAGGGTCACCATCATCGACTAAAACTAACTACAGGGTCACCATCATCGACTAAAACTAACTACAGGGTCACCATCATCGACTAAAACTAACTACAGGGTCACCATCATCGACTAAAACTAACTACAGGGTCACCATCATCGACTAAAACTAACTACAGGGTCACCATCATCGACTAAAACTAACTACAGGGTCACCATCATCGACTAAAACTAACTACAGGGTCATCATCATCGACTAAAACTAACTACAGGGTCACCATCATCGACTAAAACTAACTACAGGGTCACCATCATCGACTAAAACTAACTACAGGGTCACCATCATCGACTAAAACTAACTACAGGGTCACCATCATCGACTAAAACTAACTACAGGGTCACCATCATCGACTAAAACTAACTACAGGGTCACCATCATCGACTAAAACTAACTACAGGGTCACCATCATCGACTAAAACTAACTACAGGGTCACCATCATCGACTAAAACTAACTACAGGGTCACCATCATCAACTAAAACTAACTACAGGGTCACCATCATCGACTAAAACTAACTACAGGGTCATCATCATCGACTAAAACTAACTACAGGGTCACCATCATCGACTAAAACTAACTACAGGGTCACCATCATCGACTAAAACTAACTACAGGGTCATCATCATCGACTAAAACTAACTACAGGGTCACCATCATCGACTAAAACTAACTACAGGGTCATCATCATCGACTAAAACTAACTACAGGGTCACCATCATCAACTAAAACTAACTACAGGGTCACCATCATCAACTAAAACTAACTACAGGGTCATCATCATCAACTAAAACTAACTACAGGGTCACCATCATCGACTAAAACTAACTACAGGGTCATCATCATCAACTAAAACTAACTACAGGGTCATCATCATCGACTAAAACTAACTACAGGGTGACCATCATCAACTAAAACTAACTACAGGGTCACCATCATCGACTAAAACTAACTACAGGGTCACCATCATCAACTAAAACTAATTACAGGGTCATCATCATCGACTAAAACTAACTACAGGGTCACCATCATCAACTAAAACTAACTACAGGGTCACCATCATCGACTAAAACTAACTACAGGGTCACCATCATCAACTAAAACTAACTACAGGGTCACCATCATCGACTAAAACTAACTACAGGGTCACCATCATCGACTAAAACTAACTACAGGGTCACCATCATCAACTAAAACTAACTACAGGGTCACCATCATCAACTAAAACTAACTACAGGGTCACCATCATCAACTAAAACTAACTACAGGGTCACCATCATCAACTAAAACTAACTACAGGGTCACCATCATCAACTAAAACTAACTACAGGGTCACCATCATCAACTAAAACTAACTACAGGGTCACCATCATCGACTAAAACTAACTACAGGGTCACACACACAGAAAACTCCTACTATTTTAGTGTAACATTCCTCAGACGGTCTGTGGAAGAGATCAGATGTTTCTTCCCCAAACGACCAACACTTCTATCCTCTGTAGAGTTGTGCGCATGAATAATCGTGACGTTGATACTGAAACATGTTTTTTTTATTTATACTAAGCGCTGCTGCAGCAATTTGCATATGAAAGAGCCTTTGATGTCTTTATCTGAAACACGCGGCGCTTTGAAGCCTCTGACTCCTACAATATGAATATATAATACTGTCGTGTTCTGATTTGAAGGCCGGAACGAGGCAAAACTGGTTTTCCAAAGTGAACTGAATTTAAACGGATCCTTCATCACACACCTGTCCCTCTTCATCCTCTTTCACAGGTAATCTGTGCGCTAATGTCCACAAGCGCTGAATTAATATGACACTTTGCTGACTAACAAATCAATTAACGGCTTGTCATCTGATTGGAATGATGCTGGAACACTGAATCTGATCTTATTTCATACGTTTTCCTTATTCAGTATCCTCTTACACTCAGGAACACATCACATTAGAGTCCTGAACAGGTGTTCTGCTGTGCTTAACTCAACTTACCATGTGAGGCGTGTTTGTGTGGAAAACGCTCGTGTTCGCTGGGATTCTGGGATGTCGTGAACCGTGAGCTGAATGTTTCCTCTCCTGACAGCGAATCAAAGGATGGAATCACGTTGCCAAGACAACAGCATCCAACCCGCCACACATTTCAGGAAGAGTGTCTTTACACACGGAATAAACATGTACATGTTTCTGAAGGGTGTCTGTGGCATAAAACGAGATGTTGAACGTCCATAAATTCAGTGTCAGAGATACTGCACAGAATTATGCAATATCATAAACATACATTTGGCATTGCAGTGTTAGAAAAGCTGTAGATATTGATAATAATATGCAATTTAGATGAACAAATAGATTCAAGCTCTGTAGAAGATAAGATATATCAATATGCTTTACAGCACTGGGCACTATAATGGAATCTAGGGTTTTCTGAGTACTTTGAATCAGTATTATGAGAATGCATCATGCAGCAAACACGCGTCACACGCAGCAGAGCCCACCTGAGGCTCCAGCATCAGATCAAACACACAAAACCCAAATCACTGCCACATGTGTGCGTTCCGTCACCATGGCAACGAGGCATTCCACAGCTAGTGCAGGGTTGCCAGGTAACGGCTGGGTTGAGTGTGTGTGTAGGTCAGGACAGTATTTGGGACTGTGAGGAAATCTGCTAAAAACACTCTCAAGGTTACGAAGACCTGGAAAATAATCTGTGTTTGTTTTCCAGTATCACTTCAGTTTTCCGTTGACTCTTGCTTTCTGTTTTTGTGAAACTGTATTTGAGAAGTTGATACTCGGCCTATTTCTAGTTTTAATTTCTCGCATTCATTGAAAACAGCAGCGTTTATAAGTCGCTGTTCAAAAGTTTAGAGGTAAGAGTTTTTGAAAGAGTCTCTCATGCTCACCAAAGCTGCGTTTATTTGATCAAAAATACAGTAAAAATAGTGAAATATTATTATAATGTAAATCAGCTGTTTTGTATTTGAATATATGTCACTAAGTAATTTATTCCTGTGATCAAAGCTGAATTTTCAGCATCATTACTCCAGTCTTCAGTGTCACATGATCCTTCAGAAATCATTCTGATATGATGATTTGCTGCTCAAGAAACATTGTGACATTATAAGTGTCACTTTAATGCGTCCTTGATGAATAAAAGTGTTACTGTAGCGCATGTGTGTGCTTCTTTAAATGTTCCGAACACCCCGTCCTGAGCTGATGAATGTTGCAAAACATTTTCACTTGTTTCTAAAGCGATGACACAATGTCATTTTCACTGTCACTCATGATGATAAGATCTCATCTCAAAGGTCACTCTGTCACCGCCGGTGAAACTGTTCTGAAACTAACAATACTCGCACAACTGCATTTTTCACCTGGAAACACTAAAGCAGCAGCTGACGAAGTTCCTCATCATTGTGTTTCTCTCGTGAACCGGTTCAGATGATCAGTCAGATCAGGTCACCATAATAAACACTCACTTTTGTTGGTTAAGTTCTTCCTTTATGGATATATTATAACATCCAGGAAGAGATGAGAATAGATATGGAGAACTACAGAATGTTCCAGATAAAACATCCAAACAAGAAACGTTGCTTGTGTGTCATTCGCTGAAGGAACTGATAGAAATGTTTTTATCATCTGTCATGATTCAACGATCATGATAAACTCTCTAATATCTTCTAGACAGGAACGATCCTGATTCTCAGATGTTTGTCCCTAATAATGTCTCCTCAGATCTCACCGATGTTCTGCTAAACTGAGCCTGTGTGTGTTCACATCAACACTTCTCAATACTCAGGGTTAAACTCTCATAAATCTCTTCAGCTGTAACAGCCCCTGAGCAATAAATAGCCGGTCATTAGTGATGATTTTGTTCAGATATTGCGCTCATGTCAGTGTGGGTCGGATCAAGGCTTTGGCCTCGAAGTAGCTGGTTGTTCTAAAATGGTTGTCAGCTCGTTCACGCTCTACGCTCATAAATCAGGACGCCGCAGCGAGGCCGGCGCTCCCCGTCGGCCGAGAGGATGGATCACTTTTGGGAAACCGCAGTATCTCTTTCCAAATATATCAGCATGAACTTTGACCTTAATGTCGAGTCAGTCCTCAGCAGAAGCGAACCTCCCTCGCCTGGGAACATGTGAGCGCTTCACATACCTACAGATCTGATCTCGTTACAGCCGGATTCCAACACTTCACACACTCACTGGTGTAGTTTATTAGTCCACTATCAGTCTATAAACGTGTGTGTGCATCACGTTCTATCTTTGATCATATAGTGTGATGAAAATGACATTTTAAACATTTACTATTTTGGGTTAAAAAACAACCCAAATTGGGTTGAAAATGGACAAATCCAGTGGTTGGGTTAAATGTTTACCAATGTATTTATTTATTTATTTAACTATTGTTTAAAAACTAATATATATATGGCTTAAAATGAACCTAAAATATGTTGGAAATTAAAAATCAGGCAACAATAATAATTAAAAGGTGAACATTTATCAATAAGCAATTTAATAAATGTTTATTGTTTAATTATTATTCATTAAACATATTAATAAATGTTCATTTCCAACATATTTTGGGTTTATTTTAAACAAGAAATACAGTCATTTTTAAACAACAAATGTGTTAAATAAACCTACCCAGCAGGTTAGGCAAACATTTAACCCAACCACTGGGTTAAACAACCCAATCGCAGGGTTAAAACAACCCAACTGTTGGGTTAAAACAACCCAATCGCAGGGTTAAAACAACCCAATCGCTGGGTTAAAACAACCCAACTGCTGGGTTAAAACAACCCAATCGCAGGGTTAAAACAACCCAATCGCAGGGTTAAAACAACCCAATCGCTGGGTTAAAACAACCCAACTGCTGGGTTAAAACAACCCAATCGCAGGGTTAAAACAACCCAATCGCTGGGTTAAAACAACCCAATCACAGGGTTAAAACAACCCAACTGCTGGGTTAAAACAACCCAATCGCAGGGTTAAAACAACCCAACTGCTGGGTTAAAACAACCCAATCGCAGGGTTAAAACAACCCAATCGCTGGGTTAAAACAACCCAATCGCAGGGTTAAAACAACCCAATCACAGGGTTAAAACAACCCAATCGCAGGGTTAAAACAACCCAACTGCTGGGTTAAAACAACCCAATCGCAGGGTTAAAATAACCCAACTGCTGGGTTAAAACAACCCAATCACAGGGTTAAAACAACTCAATCGCAGGGTTAAAATAACCCAACTGCTGGGTTAAAACAACCCAATCGCAGGGTTAAAACAACTCAATCGCAGGGTTAAAATAACCCAACCGCTGGGTTAAAACATCCCAATCGCTGGGTTAAAACAACGCAATCGCCGGGTTTGTCCATTTCCAACCCAATTTGTGTTGTTTTTAAGCGTGTAACTATTTTAAGTATCCAAAATTAACTTAAATAATATTTTCACTCTTTGAGCAGATTTTGATTGGAAATTATGCATACACTCTAAAAAATGCTGGGTTAAAAACAACCCAAGTTGGGTTGAAAATGGACAAACCCAGCAATTGGGTTGTTTTAACCCAGCGGTAGGGTTAAATGTTTGCCCAACCTGCTGGGTAGTTTTATTTAACTCAACTATTGTTTAAAAATTACTGTATTGCTTAATTAAAATTAACCCGAAGTATGTTGGAAATTAACATTTATTAATGTTCAATGAATAATTATTAAACAAGAAATATTTATTAAATTGCTTATTAATAAATTAATATTAATAAACTATTAAACTATTACATTTATATAAATAAAATATTAAAGCTTATTAATAAACATTCACCTTTTGTCTATTATTGTTGCCTCTAATTGCATCTGGTTTTAATTTCCCAACTATTTTGGGTTCATTTTAAGCTAGCCATATAGCAATTTTTAAACAATACTTGGTTTAAATAAAACTACCCAGCAGGTTGGGCAAACATTTAACCCAACCGCTGGGTTAAAACAACCCAATCGCTGGGTTTGTCCATTTTCAACCCAACTTGGGTTGTTTTTAACCCAGCATTTTTTAGAGTGTAATAATGATATTCACTCTGATTGTTCTTCACACATCATCTCAAACTCACTGAAACTCTCATAAACAAAATTATATTTTGTGATGAAACATTTATTAATTTATGCATTAGGCAGATGCTTTTTATCGAGTTGAACCCATGACCGTAGTGCTTTAATAACTACAGTTTGATCTGCATTAATAAATATCTATATTTAAGGATTTAAAATCTGGGTCTGAGACAATAGCAATAAAATCTACACAAGTTATTAAAAATAAATGAATGCATGAAGGTAAAAAGTTTTCACGACCATTTTAATGTGACCTTCATATAACAAACTGGTGTGTGTGTGTGTGTGTGTGTGTGTGTGTGTTGCATGTGTCAAGCCTAAGCCTGATAACACTGGCTGTGAGCCATATACTGTAGCAGTCATGCTAATTTCTCTCATCTGTCAGCTGGAGCGACGCCAAACATGCTGAAAGGAGTGGAGATGCCTTTCACAGTCACATGATGCGCTTTGGCTTTAACTCCCGTCCTCTGAAATCACACCCATCGCACTGCAAGATCAGAATCACACGGCAAGGTGCATCAAAAGGTCATATTTCTTTAAAAAAAGACATCTTACATCAGATACTATAATTGGTTTGGATGCAAAAACTGGAATATGAGAACAAATTACACACCGTTTTAGAACTTTGTCACCAACAGCGAACGTTGTGTCGAGGTTCTCTCAAAGTTATGAGCAAACGTTCTTCAAGCGACGTTAATAGAACATTCGTTCAATGATATCTGGTCTTTAATAATTTTCTCAAACAAAAACATTTTTTATACATCTTTCTTGGGACGTTTTTATTGTGAAACGTTTTAGTCGGACGTTCATCTAATGTTTTTTAAACGTTGCAAACTACTTGTTTCAAAAGTTCTTAGAACAGTTTTTATTAGCTGGGATAAAAGACAAACGTGCCACGTCTCCGATGCATCTGACATTAAAACACACGGATAACAGCGGCTGTAATGAAGGGGTTAAACGAGTGACAAACACTGTGGCCTTTGAGTCGCGGCCCTGAATCCACTGCCAATCTGTGAAGGACACGGAGATTAACACTGACCCCAGAAAGGACACGCTCTCCTCGACATCTCTCTCCCGTTCGCCAAACAATATGAGACTTAAAGCTGCTGTACGTAACTTTTCTGTGTTCAAAATTTGTCCGAGAGCAGCTGATCTATCACACAGTTTGTGTCTCTTGTTGTTATTATGCAGCAACACGACCCGTGTTTATATCTCAAAGTAAACTGCATTTCTCGAGACAGATGCCTGAAATGTGTTCAAAATGTTTATCTTAAAGTCATGAAAGGGACGTTGCGCTGGTCTTTTCTTCTCTATTGTGCCGTATATCTGAGAGAAACGCTTTGCAAACAAGAACAAATGTAAGATTTTGATTGGATGGTTGTGGTTTGCTATTGGTGGATCTCATGTGAGTGACAGGTTGCCCCGCCCTCATCATCAGAGAAGAGAAGAGATGCTGTGAGAGGGAGGAGAAGATAGGAAGGAACATGAATTTAACAGCTTTATTTCTACAGCGCTTTATACAGATTGTTTCATAAACAGGAGAATATCAATTCAGAACAGAACAGACCTGAAATCATCATGTAATCTATAGCTGTCAGTTGGTTGCTACAGCAAACTGGTTTGTTTGACCAGCACAAATCTTTTCCATTAGCTGCTCTCGGCCTGAACTCCTCCGTCAATTCTTTCCTCTCATTTTCCTGTCTGAAACCCATCAATAATGATGCGGGATCCTCAGAGACTGACGTTCCCTCACAGCCCAGAGCTTCAGTCGCTATTCTGTGCTCTACATGAAGCTAATTTAGCCTCCGTCTAACATGTGACCGACTATTCCCGCGGGACGCTGGGAGAATTCCAGTAACCCAGTAGCCGACCCACACACACACACACACACACACTTGAGTGGTGGATCCATTAAAGGATTTATTTCCAGGCGAGAGAGGAAGGAGGGCAGGCCTGCCGAGACGATCGCTCACATCTGTTCACAGGAAGAACTGATTCTCTTTCCTTTCTTCATTTACAGTTCACAGAGAGAGGACAGAGCCGAGAAACAACTTCAGACAGCAGAAGGTGAAGGAGAGGACGTGAATGAGGGTTTCTTATAGCACATGTTTGGGTCTAGAGCTCCCAACGAACAGGGAATGTTCTCAGAACGTTGTGTCAAGGTTCTCTCAAAGTTAACAGGGGTGTTTGATTATGATTTCACTTTTTTAACTTTAGTTAGTGTGTAATGTTGCTGTTTGATCATAAACAACATCTGCAAAGTGACGACACTCAAAGTTCAATGCAATTTAGGAACTACAACGAGCTTCTTCCTGGGTTAGTGACATCACAAACCCAGAATTTACATAAACCCCGCCCCCGAGAACACACAACAAAGGGGGCGGGGCCATGTTGGGCTGCTTTAGAGAAGAGGAAGAGTTGTTGTAGTCGAGTGTTGTTCATTTTACGCCGGACTGCTTCACAAACGAGGGTCAATTCAACACAAAAGATGAACATGACGGCACATGCTAGTGGATGAGTTGAATCAACTCCACAGCAACTACATCAATTTATCCACTAACCATTCAGAAACGTCTAAAAGTTGTAACTTCTTCCTGAGTCTCTCCATCAGTGTCGACTCCGGTTTGAACAATGTAAGGCTGAACACTTTCCTCATTTTGGCTGCGTGAGATTCTCCAGCTTTGTTGTTGTTGAGCTGTTAAAGCTCCGCCCTCTTCATTTGCATTTAAAGGGACACACACAAAAACGCCGTGTTTTTGCTCACACCCAAATAGGGGCAAATTTGACAAGCTATAATAAATGATCTGTGGGGGATTTTGAGCTGAAACTTCACACACACATTCTGGAGACACCAGAGACTGATATTACATCTTACGTGAATAGGTCTCGTTTAATTCCCGTGAGAGAGCGTACAGATGCAGCCGGGATTTGAGGTGTTTTAGTTGGTGATATGGAATATCAGTCATCTTTCACACACTCTGGTTTAGAAATCACATTCGTTCACAAGCCTGAAAAACCGCATTTTGAAAATAAACGCTTCAGTTTGCAGCAGAAGATCTGTGAGGAACATGTGGGAACGCATGAAGAACAGCCTTGATCCTGGAGATGATCCGCTTGGATCCGGTTGGCTGAGGTCGGAGCGGCTGACGGGTGTGTCGCCTGGATATCCATTTCCAAAAATACACACGAGGAAAGAGAAACTCTGATGCAAATCAAAACTCAAACCCTCTGGACGTTCCGTCGGGATTCAGCTATTAGAAATGGAATTTCAGTCATCTTCTCACTTTTTAAGTTGCAGTTTTGATGTAAAATATTAATAAAAGCTATATTTAACTCTGGATTACTTCCAAACACAGATTAAGTGGATGACGTTATTGATGAAGTTAGTTTTCAGTAGTTTGATGTGACTGTGATCCTGCAGTCAGGAGATCTTGTGATTTTATTATTCTGAACCTGATGTTTTCTTGCCTTCAGGTCATGAGATAAACATTAGCAGAACAGAGAGATGCGGAGGAGGAGTTTCCCAGCGGTGTGTGTGTGTGTGTGTGACGCAATCAGACTGACAAAAAAACCAGGCCACAGTAAAGCCCTAAAGGAATGAAGCACATCACAGTTTTTCCTCTCTCTGTGTGTGTGTGTGTGTGTGTGTGTGTGTGTATCAATAGCAGGTCAGACACAGGCAGACGGGAGTTTTCCATGAGTCGTCATTCACACAGTTTGGCCTCTGCATTTGCTTGTGTCAGCATGTCTGTCACGTATGAGTGTGAAAACAGAGTTTTGTGTGTGTGTGTGTGTGTGTGTGTGTGTGTGTGTGTGTGTGTGTGTGTGTGTGTGTGTGTGTGTGTGTGTGTGTGTGTGTGTGTGTGTGTGTGTGCAAACATCACAGCACTCAGGTTTGCAATCCTAAAAAAAAAAGTAAAAAGTTGAGATTACTGGAGGCTTTTTCTCCGGAAAAACATCTGTGAAGCTGATTTCTCGGATGAGTGTTATTTATGTGTGTGTTTATATATATAAGTATATAATGTCACAGTGCATATTTAATGCAAAGCAACTTCTGAGCACTCTCGTTGTGAAGTGTAAAGTGAGTCTCCACAGCATCGCTGTGTGTGTGTGTTATTCCCGGTGTGGTTCGGAGCGGGGCAGCTCGGCTCAACAGGCTCCATGGAAAATGCCGGAGGCCCGACGGGATATCAGCAGATTGGAGTGCCAGCATGCATCCCAACACGATGACCTGCTGGAGCCTGTGTGTGTGTGTGTGTGTGTGCAGTTTTCCTCTCTTGGCTCAGTGGTGTGTTTCAGTATTGTATCTGCTCTCAGATGTACGTGAGTAAGTGCCAGTGCTGTTCTATTCACAGGATTCACAGAACCGCTTCAGACCCGAGTGTGAGTTTCAGCAGGACGGCTTCACCCTCTGAACACACGAGACCAAACGGCCCTGATCCACATCAGTCGAGCTGGAGAGGGTTAGTGTGTGTGTGAGGGGCTGTGCACTTACCGCCGGCTCGAGCGTGAGGGTCAGTGTGTGTCCAGCGTTTCTGTTGATTCACCGTCTGACTGACAGCCGTGAAATTCTCCATCACAGACGAATGACCGAGTTGTAACCTTCCTCAAGTGTCCGTCCTCAACCTCAGAGACACTGAAAGAGCACAAGATGTTTCCTGAGCATCAAATCAACAAATTAGAATGATTTCTGAAGGATCATGTGACACTGAAGACTGGAGTAATGATGCTGAAAATTCAGCTTTGATCACAGGAATAAATTACACTTTACTATATATTCACATAGAAAACAGTTAATTTAAATTGTAAAATATTTCACTATTTTTACTGTATTTTTGATCAAATAAATTCAGCTTTGATCACAGGAATAAATAAAATTTTACTATTCTAATAGAAAAAAGCTATTTTACATTATAATAATATTTTAAAATTTTTACTGTATTTTTGATCAAATAAATTCAGCTTTGATCACAGGATTAAATTACATTTTACTATATATTCACATAGAAAACAGCTGTTTTACATTATAATAATATTTCAGAATTTTTACTGTATTTTTGATCAAATAAATTCAGCTTTGATCACAGGATTAAATTACATTTTACTATTTATTCACATAGAAAACAGCTGTTTTACATTGAAATAATATGTCACAATTTTTACTGTATTTTTGATCAAATAAATTCCGCTTTGATCACAGGAATAAATTACATTTTACTATTTATTCACATAGAAAACAGCTGTTTTACATTGAAATAATATTTCACAATTTTTACTGTATTTTTACTGTATTTTTGATCAAATAAATTCAGCTTTGATCACAGGAATAAATTAAATTTTACTATTTATTCACTTAGAAAACAGCTGTTTTACATTGAAATAATATGTCACAATTTTTACTGTATTTTTACTGTATTTTTGATCAAATAAATTCCGCTTTGATCACAGGAATAAATTACATTTTACTATTTATTCACATAGAAAACAGCTGTTTTACATTGAAATAATATTTCACAATTTTTACTGTATTTTTACTGTATTTTTGATCAAACAAATTCAGCTTTGATCACAGGAATAAATTACATTTTACTATTTATTCACATAGAAAACAGCTGTTTTACATTGAAATAATATGTCACAATTTTTACTGTATTTTTGATCAAATAAATTCCGCTTTGATCACAGGAATAAATTACATTTTACTATTTATTCACATAGAAAACAGCTGTTTTACATTGAAATAATATTTCACAATTTTTACTGTATTTTTACTGTATTTTTGATCAAATAAATTCAGCTTTGATCACAGGAATAAATTACATTTTACTATTTATTCACATAGAAAACAGCTGTTTTACATTGAAATAATATTTCACAATTTTTACTGTATTTTTACTGTATTTTTGATCAAATAAATTCAGCTTTGATCACAGGAATAAATTAAATTTTACTATTTATTCACTTAGAAAACAGCTGTTTTACATTGAAATAATATTTCACAATTTTTACTGTATTTTTACTGTATTTTTGATCAAATAAATTCAGCTTTGATCACAGGAATAAATTACATTTTACTATTTATTCACATAGAAAACAGCTGTTTTACATTGAAATAATATGTCACAATTTTTACTGTATTTTTACTGTATTTTTGATCAAATAAATTCCGCTTTGATCACAGGAATAAATTACATTTTACTATTTATTCACATAGAAAACAGCTGTTTTACATTGAAATAATATTTCACAATTTTTACTGTATTTTTACTGTATTTTTGATCAAACAAATTCAGCTTTGATCACAGGAATAAATTACATTTTACTATTTATTCACATAGAAAACAGCTGTTTTACATTGAAATAATATGTCACAATTTTTACTGTATTTTTGATCAAATAAATTCCGCTTTGATCACAGGAATAAATTACATTTTACTATTTATTCACATAGAAAACAGCTGTTTTACATTGAAATAATATTTCACAATTTTTACTGTATTTTTACTGTATTTTTGATCAAATAAATTCAGCTTTGATCACAGGAATAAATTAAATTTTACTATTTATTCACTTAGAAAACAGCTGTTTTACATTGAAATAATATTTCACAATTTTTACTGTATTTTTACTGTATTTTTGATCAAATAAATTCAGCTTTGATCACAGGAATAAATTAAATTTTACTATTTATTCACATAGAAAACAGCTGTTTTACATTGAAATATAATTTCACAATTTTTACTGTATTTTTAATCAAATAAATTCAGCTTTGATCACAGGAATAAATTACATTTTACTACTTATTCACATAGAAAACAGCTGTTTTACATTATAATAATATTTCACAATTTTTACTTTATTTTTGATCAAATAAATTCTTTCAAAACCAATGATTCCAAACTTTTGAACATGACTAGTGTATAAATATATTTAATATGCATTTACATTCAACAGTGTGAATGTGAAAATGGTAACTTGCAATTGTCACCTTAAAGAGTTATTTTAAATAACCTGTTAAACATGAAAATATTATGCAACACAGTTCTCCTTATATAGAACATTTTTGGCATTAAGGGTTCTTTAAAATTGAGTCAAGAACCCTAGAGATCTGTACAGAACCCCAATATAGATCTTGAGGTCATCTTGGGCTTTTCTTTCTCACTCTGCAGCAAACGCCCTTGATGTCGAGCCTCAGATTGAGCCGGATGTTCCAGCTGTAGTGATTATAGTGGAATATCAGCAGATGAAGGACGGACGAGTGTGTTTGGATGTGATCTGTACCGCTTGTGCCCCTGAATATTGTGTCTGCTGTAAAATAACACCTTCACACACACACACAACCTTGCACTGTCTCTTACACACACACACACACAGACATCCAATCCGCTGTGAAGTTGTGTGTCCTCCACTCCCACCAGATCCTGTTGCTCGGATCCATAGGTGACGTTGTGTCCGTGTGGAGAGTATCGGTTTCGCTCTGAACCTCGGTGAAGCAGGGATGAGGGTGGAGCGACGGCACAGCGCTGAAAGAGTACAAACACAATGATCCTGAAACAGAATGAATCAGTATCACAATAGTGGAGGCTCATGGGAAACGACATTTCCAGATAAGACAGAACATGAAGCTTTCTGTGAGAGAATACAGGTGAAGTATATACCGGCCAAATTCACACATAAATAAATTGGTTGGCGTCTATTTCTGACCGCAGATGCACTACTGCAAAAAAATAAGAGATCTTGTACATGTAAAGTTGAGTTCATCCACAATACAGCAATATTTGCCCATAAATAACTGTCTCGCCGCTGTGAGTCCAGAGGGGACGTCCTTCCTCTACAAATCTAGGTCATTCCGGGCCGCTCCTGCCGCGCCACCTTAAAAAAAGAGAGGAAAATGAATCCGCAGGGATGCAGGAGACATCTGGATGATTTTTCCACTGAGCTCATTTCTGAAAAAATACGAGAACAAGGTTGTAGAGAATTGCATAGAAATAGTTCATAACAGTGTCATTTTCTTGTGGAATACAAAATAAGAGTTTTCAGTACAACAAGAGTTCATGATGACATACAAACACTATAAAAGTAGGTCATATGGCATGTGCACTATATCCCAGCGAACAGGGAACGTTCTCAGAACGTTGTGGCAAGGTTCTCCAACGTCCATAGAGTTTCAGTAACTTCAAAAGGGTTAGTTCACCCAAAAATGAAATTCCAATTCTTCAGAACCCAAATTAAAATATTTTTGATGAAATCCGAGAGACTGGTCCATATAATCAACACTTTCAAGGTCCAGAAAGGTACTAAAGACATTGTTAAGACGTTTATGATTAAAGTTTGAATCTCACAGAAATGACACGTGAGAAACAATGAAATCTGATGATGTCACTGACTTTAAGTTATGTTTGTTCCTCACAGTTTTTTTATTCTAATTTCGTGGTTTTTGCTGGTTTAGTGGGTCGGACGGGGAATTCAGTGTTTGTTTCTTCTCGTTCTGAAAGCCTGCTAATCCTCTTTAAACACTTGTTCTCTCTACACGTAATTCTCTATTTCTGTCAAGCTAAACTTCCTCCTCTCCTGACAGGCATATTTCAGGTCAAGCTGTGACGCACCTTTGGGCTATTTACTCTGTGTGTGTGTGTGTGTGTGTGTGTGTGTGTGCTGAACTAAGCCGGCCAGAATCGCTGAGTCAGTCACTTGCGTGGGCCGTGTCTTTTGTGGCTCTGGCTCCGCCCCCTCTGTGATCCGCCCACTCTGCTCATTTGTTTAACTCAGTGTCACCATTAGTTGGCTCCGCCCCTCTGTTTCTAAAAAAACAAAGCCAGTGAGAGAGAGAGTGTGTGTGTTTTGTTTTCCTGACTTCATTCTGTATGAAACCCTAAAGTATGTGACCTTTCCACAAAAATCTTTTCCACATTTTAATGGCGCCTCACACAAAAATGTGCACATTTAAAGTTTAAAGGCTTCACAACCTCAAACAAATACTATATTAACAGTGCAACCCTAAACTAAAATATATTTTGATTTATATGTTTTAAGATGGCTCTTTTCCATACAACACCATTAAAGTACTGTATGGCGTGTGCAGGAACAGGGAACGTTCTCAGAACGTTGTGTCAAGGTTCTCTCAACGTTACGTTCTTCCAGTAACGTTAATAAACGTTCATTCAAAGTTATCTGGAGTGTCATTTCAGACAGTTGATAGATCATCTGATCATCTCTGTCCTTGACCTCCGTCTGTATTCCTCCGCTCCTCCGTTGCGACACTCTCTCAGTGTCAGTCGAGCAGATTTGCGCTCATTGGTCGACGCCCATTTCCACCCAGACTCACAAGCGCGGTGCAAAGGTCACGTGTGAAATCAATGAGCTCTCTGGAATCCATTCAAAGTGTCATGTTGATAAATCTTTGACGCAACCCCTCCTGCGGCGCTGAGCCGGTTTAACCGCGGCTCACCTGAACACAGATAAGAGTCTGTCAGGGTTTAATGTTTTACTATGGTACGAGCGGCCGATGGTGAAATCACTGAGAGCAACGAATGTGAGTGTGGAATATACTTCAACGTCTCAATGAAGACGATTAAATCTGCACGTCTGTTTAGATTCACCAAGATACCTGTAATCAAATGTCACAGATCCATTATGAAGTCAATCACTGAGGAATTAACCCTTTGTGAGGTCTCTACATGATCAACACGAGCTGATAAACCCGTCGCACTCAATCTCCTCCAGTCCTTCTGATAGTTTAGACTGATTTATCCAGTAAAATCTTTCAGTATAATTGTACAAACTTCAGCTCGTGTCTTTCAGCTGTGAAATCTTGTTTTTTATCAAGTAAACGTAGAATAACTTTGATATTGTTAGTAATATTTCATCTGGACTGAAGCAGGTTTACTGGTTCATCATTGCATTGCATTTTAAAACTACATAAACTAAGCATCAAAATATCATCTTACTAAGATATATTAATGGTAGATATTGATATTTATATGCATTTTATCAGAGCTTCATCTTACTTTTTGGTCATATAAATATCAGCATCTGCACTAAATTACATATTTTTGAGCCTCTGAATAAATTTCAGACTATTCAGAGTCATAAAAGCCTAACATAAAACACATTTTCTGACTATTATTTTATATGTCAGGCTTTTAAATTAGGTTGTATTAAAATAATCAAACCTAATTAAAATGCTAAAAAAACACATGAAATCAATGTGTGTATAGTTTCCCCCTCAACAGCTATTGATTTATTAAAGTTCTTGAAACTACTGGAATCACAAAAATAATTGTGGTTAAATTATTCACAACAGTTACATTCCCAGTTTCTGTTAAACGTTTGAAAACAAGCATGACGAGCCGTCAGTTGTTGGAGATAATATGTAGTTTGTGGTGATATAATGTTGTTTAAGTGGAACAAGCAATGCGGATCAACAATTACTTAATCGACCAACTTCCTTCTTAAAGTGGTAAAACCACTGGTTATGCAGGCATAAATAATCCTCTGTTTATGAAACACTGACGTTTGTAAATACTCTATGGCTGCTTATGCGGCATGTGTGAGTAATTTTATTTCCTCATTTGTATTTACTGTAAAGGCACTACATGAGTTGTGCAACTCGCTGTGTTTACGAGCATGTGGTTTCCAGTGAATTCAGCTCAGTTCACAGTACAGCGGTCGGACAGGGCGTCCACTGACACACCGTCCAGTAAGCATTCCCTCCACACACACACACACACTGACCTGCAAACAGTGCAGCACAGCTGTAATTAGAGGTTGAGTCATGAGTTGCACAATACAGGACGTGTAATCATATTACTGCAGCTTATCTGTCTCGCCAAGGGCACCTCGTGTACTCTGCTCCTCGCATCAGGCCACGCTCCGTCTGTGTGTGTAAAACAGATAAACACAGAGATAACAGAAGCGACATACATCCAGTTCACACAGCATTAAAAAGACATGAGGACAAGCACTGCCAGTTAAAAGTTTGGAATAATGATAATAAAGAGTCTCTTCTGCTCACCAAGGCTGCATTTATTTGATCAAAAATACAGTAAAAATAGTGAAATATTTTTACAAAGTAAAATAGCTGTGAATATCTAGTAAAGTGTAATTTATTCCTGTGATCAAAGCTGCATTTATTTGATCAAAAATACAGTAAAAATAGTGAAATATTATTATAATGTAAATCAGCTGTTTTCTATGTGAATATATAGTAAAGTGTAATTTATTCCTGTGATCAAAGCTGAATTTTCAGCATCATTACTCCAGTCTTCAGTGTCACATGATCCTTCAGAAATCACTCTAATATTTATAAAACATTTATGATTATTATCAATGTTTTGCTGATTCAGATTTTTGCGAAGTTTATACTTTTATTGAGTAATAAATTGATGAAAATTGATCAATAAAGACATTTATAATGTTACAAAGAATATATTTCAAATAAATGCTGTTCTTCTGAACTTTCTATTCATCAAAGAATCCTAAAAAATAAAATGTGTCACGGTTTCTACAAAAATATGTTTCTTGAGCAGCAAATCATCATATCAGAATGATTTCTGAAGGATCATGTGACACTGAAGACTGGAGTAATGATGCTGAAAATTCAGCTTTAATCACAGGATTAAATTACATTTTACTATTTATTCACATAGAAAACAGCTGATTTACATTATAATAATATTTCAGAATTTTTACTGTATTTTTGATCAAATAAATTCAGCTTTGATCACAGGAATAAATTATACTTTAATATATATTCACATAGAAAACAGTTAATTTAAATTGTAAAAATATTTCACTATTTTTACTGTATTTTTGATCAAATAAATTCAGCTTTGATCACAGGAATAAATTACACTTTACTATATATTCACATAGAAAACAGCTGATTTACATTATAATAATATTTCAGAATTTTTACTGTATTTTTGATCAAATAAATTCAGCTTTGATCACAGGAATAAATTACACTTTACTATATATTCACATAGAAAACATCATATTTCACTGTTTTCTTACTGTATTTTTGATAAAATAAAAGCAGTGAGCAGAAGAGACACTTTCAGAAACATTATAAAAATCTGAATTATTCCAACCTTTTGAACAGCAGTAAACGTCAGTGCTCATGTGACACTGTTTAATCTTTACACTGTCCTCAGTGACGGATGTGATCAGATCAGTTATTTCAGGACACAAAGTTTCATAATATGCTTTGTAAAGTGATAAGTTGCGGCTTAAGAAGCTTCACAATCTAAACCTGACATTGTATATTACCTACATTGTTGGCTCTTTGACAAACTGCTTTTGTTCCTCTTTTGCAAGTGTTAAATGCACAAATGTAAACAAAGATCTGACTGATAAGGGAGAGCGTATAAGCCCATTCAAAGCTCTGCTACAGGAAGTACATTCAGTTATTGTTCTCACAGCACCTTCCGAAACGAAGGTTCTTCAAGCAAGCGTCTCATTCATGAGCTTCTCCATCTGGAGTCAATGAGAGGAAAGATAAAGCTCTCCACAGACAATGGCACAGGCTGGATTTCTGCGGTCACCTCATAATCTGGCCCGGATCACAGACACGGAGGGAAGCCAGGAAATGTCTCCAGATACTGGAAACGCGAGTTTGATTCATGAGCGATGTGCAGCGAGAAGTGTTTCTTGACAGGAGCACTAGTAAAGAGGTTTTGGTTTAGCACATGTGCTGTCCAAACCACACAGATGAAAGACACGGGAACAGTGCACAGCATGATTTATCTGCAGAATAAGTGTAAATTAATTCTCATTGTCCACAACAATATTCAAAGGCCCAGAAATCTCAGCTCCTCTGGTTCAGAACCACTGGTCACAAATGAGGTTTGATCAGTAAAAGTGCCTGTCTTAACAAACACCACTAATTAGCCTAGAAAAGCCACATTTCCAAATGAATCATGGGGTAATCCGTAGAAAAATTCATGGAGTGTGGAAGGATAAACGTCATGAGAGAGAAAGAGAGAGAGCAGGAAAAATAATGGCTGTCTGTCTGGACATTACATAAGCTGTCATTATGTGCCATTCTTGCTTTGGGGCTTCGGTTACATCACAGTGAACTTTGTCGTGCTGTGCTGATGTTATTTTTGGAAGCCGTGTGAACAATTACCTGAATAGTGAACGTCGGTTTCACTTTATAGAGCTGAGGGGGGAAAAAAACGAGGGAAGTGGGGAAAGTAAACAAGAACAAAGACATCCGTCTTCCCGTCAGACGCTCCAGGGAAAAGAGGAAAAATGAACACGGTTCAAGTGAGGATTGCTGATGAGTTCACAGTTTTCTCCAGGAAGAAATGAGTGCATGGAGAAATCCACGGAAACAGTCAGATACTGTATCATGTGCGCTGTAATATGAGCCTGTCGTGTAAACATCACCGGCCTTGATAAAAGATCGTGTCATCGTGACATCAGTCTTCATCTGTTTCGTGTTAAACCGCTTTTGGCTCCAGAACTGAATCAGGAAACTGAATCATGCTGTAGAACAGCAAACTCTCGAGGGCGCTTCAACATGATTTAAAATACGCCAAAACAAATCTGATAAAACAATTAAAATAATTGTGTATTTCCTGTTTTAATTCACCCCCTCAAGAACTGTTTTTTCACAGAGGCTTGGAAAACCTGGATATAGAGTTTTTAAATAAATGTAATATGCAAATCAGCATCTCATGTTGCATGATCCATTTCTGAAGGATCATGTGACACTGATCTAATGATGCTGAAAATTCAGCTTTGATCACAGGAATACATTTACATTTACTGTATATTCACATAGAAAACAGCTGATTTACATTGTAAAAATATTTCACAATTTACTGTATTTTTGATCAAATAAATGCAGCTTTGGTGAGCAGAAGAGATGTCTTTCAAAAACATATAAAAAATCTGAATTATTCTAAACTTTTGCACTATGTATGACCTGGAAAGTCATGTGACGCTATTTTTAGAAGCTAAAAATGTTTTATCAGGTATAAATTGTAAAAAAAAATAATAATAATCTCACGAACAACTGAAGTAATGGGGCTTTCGATTATTGGAGATGTTTTTTCTTTAGAATAATTTGCATAATAAGGAACATGCATTAAGGATGTAAATTATTTTGATTCCATGTTAAAAGTTATTACCATATTTAATGGGTTTTATCTCTCCGCCGCTGCGGCTGTTGTTGTTCTCCAGCAGATGTGCCGCAGCTGGAATCTCTGGTGACTCATTGGCTGCGTTGCTTCAAAGTTCCAGCCTCCCGGCTGCCATGGCAACTGCAGAATGTTTGGCAGCGGAGAGAAGTAATGGATGCGGGATGAGAGAGAGAAGCAGGCCAAAACAGAAACGGAAAAAAAAGAACGAACGAACGAGCGAGAGAGAGAGAGAGAGTAAAGAAGTGAGAGTCTGTAGTTTGGCGCTCATCCAGAGCAACCATAATGCAGAGACAGAAATGAGGCTCTTGGCGGGACACCAGGTCTCAGAGAACAAAGATGTGTGTGCTTCTAACGCCGGCAACTGGGGCCCGCTTGGCAGCATGTACGTTTTCCCATCAACCTTTGCCTTGGAAGCACGCCACTCCAGTTTCCAAGCCTGCAAAGAGGATTATGGCGAGAGCGAGAGGAGGGGAAGAGAGACAGACTGACATAAAAACAGAGAGTGAGAGAAAGCATGATTCAATCTCCAGCTACAACACTTTCCCCAAAAATCCCAGGGTGAAAGTTCCTGTCCTTTTCGAGTTCAGCACACTTGATGTTTATGGGTTACTGCTGAACATTTTAACATGCCGTATGTCTACAGGACACATCCTTTGCATCGGCCTGTTGTATATCTTTCCTCCAGTGTCAAGTGTTTCTGTGCGGATTACTCTGAGAGAAATATTTACTTCTGTCCCGCCCTTTAACAGTGCTCCATCAAGGTGGTGCTGAGATTTACTGCATGCACACTCAGCAGGAAATCTAGTGCATGCTTTTCAATCACATTAAATCAAAGGCTTTCCAGCCTCTGCGGCATCGAGCGGGTAAATAATGCACTTCGTACTTTCAGACAAGAGCCAAACACGGCAACACTCTCAACGCTCTTTTCCTGTCAAACTGCCTCCGTATTTCACTATGCGGGAGGTCTGCTGACATGAAAAGGGAATGTCGACCAAAACATTGTAAACAGGAAGTGGTTTGTCACACAGGCTATCCAGATAAGGCCTTGGTCGCCATAGTTACACCTTCCTGTGTGGCGAGCCAACCAGTCAGAAAGGAGACTCTCACTGGGCAAGAGGTAATGTTCACAACATTACCAGAACATACAATTACATCACTGATTAGACATATTCAATGCAGCAACTCAAAGAGCTGGCCCTCCATTTTGTGAAAAGGCTGTTTAAAGTGAAAAAGAAAAAAAAACATCATAGTTAATAGAAGAGCTTGGCTGGATTAAGATATTCACATTAAGGCTATTTGTATAATTCGCAATTCAGCACGCAGCAAGCACCTTTCCTGTCTACAAGAAGATTAAATGAGAATGCTTAATTGGAAAATGTGCTGTTTAAATATTAAACGGCTTTAACACATCAAAGCGTGCCGTACAAAGCTTTTTGTTTAATTATTAAAGGGTCACAGTGTGTGTAAGTAACACAGGAGAGGTTCGCTGTCCTGCGTTCCCTCTCAGATGAGATTTATTGCATCACTTCCCGAGTCAGTAGATGCCTTACACCCTTCAAAACAAAGTCGAATTAACCACAAAATGTGTATCAGCTTGTGAAAAAACTAGTTTCTGTGCTCCAACAGAACAGGTTTTCCTGCTTGAATGTTGATTATTTTCCTCATATTCTCCATTGTTGCAGCTCCTCTCTTCCCAGTCTGTCAGTAACGCTCTGTTTAGTTCCTGTCTCTATGAAGCCCCTCCTTCTGTAAAGCACAGTGTGCTCTGATTGGTCAGCTGGAGCAGTGTGTTGTGATTGGTGTTTGGGAAATGTCCCGCCCCTTACCATAACCGGCAGTTTCAACACACTACTAACTAACTCAAGCAGGCCCCGCCCCTTTATTCTGCGCATGAATTATTTAAATGAGGAATATTGTGAAGAAAACTCAAGACTACAATGGAGGCATTTCAGGGAGTTCAGAAACACTGACACTGATATAGAAAAGAACTCCCGTCTTTTTCATGCCTAAACAGCAACATTACACACTAAAGAAAGAAGCAAAATAGGTCTCTTTAAACAAATGTCCCAATCCAACAATGTTTTGTCTCTGTAGTTCTCAGATGGCTGAGATCATCTAGACACCTGACCCGTCTCTTTCTCAATGTCTAACCCAATATCTCCAATCTGGATCTGTCCAATTCTTCCCATGTGACTCAGCTAAGCGGGACAGACTGTCAGTGTGTGTGTGCAAAAGATCCGTCTGGCCGACAATTCCAGGAAACCTCAGAAGGGGCTTATTAAAGTCTGTGGAACGCTGAATTAGATTTTTTGCCTCTGCTTACCTTTTGCTGAAGTAGTACCTGAGGAAAAAAAAAACATAAGAATTTATTTTTTTTTGATGATGATGATGATGATGATGTTGAATTTCAAGAATTTAAATGGATTAATATAGAATTCAACTCATGTGTATGTGATTCAGCTATTTTACTACTTCAAATATGGATCATGCAATCAATTTTTTTTTTTTTTACTGTTTTGAGTGTTTCATAATTTAAAGCAGTGTGTGTACTGAAGTATTACTTACCATCAATTTGATATGAAAAATCTGATCCTTTGGCTTCTGTTCATCAAAGTTCCAAATAAAAAGAGGAGTATTTAATTGACTGCATTATACAATATATATACTGTTAGTGGGTGGATATATTAGGCAGCAAGTGGACATTTTGTCCTCAAAGTTGATGTGTTAGAAGCAGGAAAAATGGGCAAGCGTAAGGATTTGAGCGAGTCTGACAAGGACCAAAGTGTGATGCTAGACGACTGGATCAGAGCATCTCCAAAACTGCAGCTCTTGTGGGGTGTTCCCGGTCTGCAGTGGTCAGTATCTATCAAAAGTGCTCCAAGGAAGGAACAGTGGTGAACCGGCGACAGGGTCATGGGCGGACAAGGCTCAAGACGAGCTCCTGTAGCTCAAATTGCTCAAAAAGTTAATGCTGGTTCTGATAGAAAGGTGTCAGAATACACAGAGCATCAGTTTGTTGCGTATGGAGCTGCAGACCAGTCCATGCTGACCCCTGTCCACCGCCGAAAGAGCCAATAGTGGACACGTGAGCATCAGAACTGGACCACGGAGCAATGGAAGAAGGTGGCCTGGTCTGATGAATCACATGTTCTTTTACATCACATGGATGGCTGGGTGTGTGTTCAACTCTTACCTGGGGAACACATGGCACCAGGATGCACTATGGGAAGAAGGTGAGCCGGCGGAGGCAGTGTGATGCTTTGGGCAATGTTCTGCTGGGAAACCTTGGGTCCTGCCATCCATGTGGATGTTACGTACCACCTACCTAAGCATTGTTGAGACCATGTACAGCCTTTCATGGAAACGGTGTTCCCTGGTGACCTCTTTCAGCAGGATAATGCTCCTGCCACAAAGCTATAATGGTTCAGGAATGGTTTGAGGAGCACAACAACGAGTTTGAGGTGTTGACTTGGACTCCAAACTGTGGGATGTGCTGAACAAACAAGTCCGATCCATGAAGGCTCCACCTCACAACTTACAGGACTTAAAGGATCTGCTGCTAACATCTTGGTGTCAGATCCCACAGCACACCTTCAGGGGTCTAGAGGAGTCCATGCCTCGACGGGTCAGGGCTGATTTGGCAGTAAAAGAGGGACCAACACAATATTAGGAAGGTGGTCATAATGTTATGCCTGATCGGTGTATATATATATATATATATATATATATATATACACACACATATATAGTAACAAGATTAATTTCACCTAGTAAACTATGTCACTACTCTATCAAGCCCCATCAAATCCCCAGTAAACCAAAAGCCTGCAGCCCGTCTACACGCAATATCCCTGTAAAGTAGATTGTGCAATGTGGAGCGGATTCATGGACTACAGAAATAAAACCAGCCACCCAATCAAAGTAACTAGTGGTGAGATTCTCAAGACAAGGCTGTTAGGTGAGGGATGTTCCAATTCTACTTAACCAGCTTAAGAGCCTTAGGAGGGGGAGGTTTACCTAGAAAAAATGTTGGCATGACAACAAGGGAAAGCCTGCGTAAAGGTCTGAGCCGAGAGAAAATGCCAGTAAGCAACATGTGCTCTAATCTAGCACGTTAGTCACTGGAGAGGATTACGTCTCACCAGAAAGTGTTTGTGCTGCACTTTAAAGCCACAACACTGAACAATGTGTTCCATTCTAATGCAGAAATGGCAAACATTGTTCTGCATGTCCCCGGCAGTCATTCACATTCCCTGGTGTTGCTGACTCGTGCGTTTAGGCGGAACTGAAATGCATGTCGTAATGCTGTGAGAGAAAAGCAAACGACATGTGCGGTGCATTGACAGCCCGAATACTGTTACACATTCTGAAAAGTGTTGCATCACACAGTGAAACCCTTGGCACCGTTTGTGAAGGAAATTTACATGATGTGCATTTACATATTTCCCTTTTGTCTTAAACCATTTTTGGTTTCATCACACTCCTCTTCCTGACCACCTGCTATAAATTCTGCTGTCAAAACAGAAATGCAAAAAAGCAGCAGTGATCATGTTTCTGGGCTGCGCCCAACATGCACTCGCTGTCAGCGTGTTTTTGGCTTTGCAGCGTCTCGTCCAGCAGAGCATGTTCACGGATCTCTGGCCTGCTGCCAGTATAGGGTTGGTTTGTTTTTCCACGGATGGGTGAGGTACGTGCCTAACTCTCTTACTTCCTCATGAGCGCCTGCAAAAACAAGTCCCACTCGGTGCCTGTGGCTCCTGAATCGCCTCGCCCGACAAAATCAGCTTTGTGTGCTGAGCCGAAAGACAGACGGACAGTTGCTGCAATTCTTACTATGTTGACATAATTCCCAATTTCATTAACAAGAGCACTCTATTTATAGGACATAAACAATGTAAAAATGATTTTTCAAAGTGGTAAATAAAACAAAGATTATTGGCATATGTTTTCCAAGAAAATACTATTTCAGTCTTTTAACTTAATGTGTAATTAATTAATAAAAATTTCTGAGGGAAAATTGCTTTAAACCAAATTTTTTCCAGTGTAATTTAAAGAGCAGCACCTATAACCTACAAGCCAAGCAAAATTATTGGCCAACTCACTTTCAGTCATGAGTCATGTATAAATGCATGAAAGAATTTGGAAAGGCAGAACCACGTGGTCTAGACTCGTTGTCTTCGCTATGGGACTTTCCATAATTTTGCCAGGCATCATGAATCACATGCTCTTGGCAGGCATTAATCAGGCTTTGAGGTTGAACGAAGTCCAGTGCGGATGAATAATCTACCAGAGCAGATATTCCAGACGCACAAGTGCACTACTGCTGAAATTATTAAATAAATCATTAAAAACTCCATCAAAAACGGCTGTGATTTCTCTAAACTGCATCTCGTTGTGCTGTTTTATGTATCTGAGGTTCTGTAAGAGTTAAAGGGATGCAGTGGCGCATGACGTTGCGTTGGCAGGAGTGCTGGAATGTGGAACTGTGAGGGTTCTAAGATCACATTTAGTCAAAGCGATCGGCCGTGCATTTAAAACAGTTTGTGAGCAGCTACCAGTGCACTGGATCTGAAATTGGGTCATTCCTGTACTGCAGAACCCTATGAACTCTTGATTATTTACACAATGACAAGAAAATTAACATGAAGAGCTAAAGTTAGACATTGCTCACTGAGGGATTGACAGTTAGATTACATGAGGCTCAAATTAAAGATAATTTTTAACCCTTTCTTTTTCTTTTCTTTTTTTTTTTTTTTTTTTTGAGTGACAAACTAACTAATACCATAAAACATAACATAATGCAAATATTTACTGATGTTTGTGCGGTTATTTCCCTCACAAAGTTTTCATAACGTAACGGGAACGTTAGTAAAATGTTCTTAAAACACATTTAAGATAGCTAAGATAGTGACAACAAAGAAAAAAACTATAAAATGATTACGAAATAATTCAAATTCTGTTTGATCAATAATCTCCGTCTTTAAAACGCGTCAATTCGACTTTTTTTTTCGAAAATATTAATACGTGTATAACGGGCACATGGAAATGGTAAATATTGCAATGCAGAAAACCTTCGATCATTCCGTCAGAGAAAAAAATGTGCTATAATTTAATAATCTATCGTCCTAATTACATTTATCCTTCTCATAGCATGGCGGACGGATCTCCGTCGTGAATACGCACTTTTTGATATGTCTTCCACCTTTTTGTCAATGTTTTCGATCGCTCTTTGACACCCTCAAATACGCTCTCATTCAGCGCGCCGTTCTGTGAGGAGGGAGCGCAGCGCGCAGGCGCAGAACGAGTTGTCGAAGAATCAAGTAAATAGAAGCAGCGCGGTGACGTCACCGCTCCCACACTGAGAGCTCGCGGGCTGGAGCGCACACTGCCATGAACTTCGGAGCGTAACTTCACCGTTTTTCTCGCTTTTCGGACGGGGTGGGAAACTACAACGAGATATATTCTGTTTTTTTTCCTCATAAGAACGAGCAACATTTGGAGAATTTAGTTGCATATTTTGCTTTTCCCCCGTTTTCAGCAGCATGTCGTCTGCGGCGGTCGCTGCCTCGCGCAGGCAGTCGTGTTATTTGTGCGATCTGCCCCGCATGCCGTGGGCGATGATCTGGGATTTTACCGAGCCCGTGTGCCGCGGATGCGTCAACTACGAGGGAGCGGACCGGATCGAGTTTGTGATCGAAACTGCGCGGCAGCTGAAGCGCGCTCATGGCTTCCAGGAGGGTAGATCACCGGGACCGGTGGGCAAACCGGGGAAGGACATCCAGCCCATCAACCACACGGAACCGGGCTCGCGCCCTCCGCAGCCGTTGGATCGGTACCCCCTCGCGTCGGACAGACCCCCCAGACTGGGTCCGGAGTACCAGCCGGGACGGCAGGCGAACGGGATCCCGGTGCCAAATGGGTTCCCGAAGCCCGACGAGCCCCCGGAGCTGAACCGCCAGAGCCCCAACCCGCGTCGGACCGGCGCCGTGCCGCCCAGCCTGGTGCCTCTGGTAAACGGGACCATCCCGCCGGTGCATGCGCTTAACGGGAGATCTGTGCAGATGGGGATCCCACCGGAGCATGTAGGCAAGCGCGTGGACGACATGAAGGACAAACACCGCGCCGACAGCATGAGCGACCCGAGCGACGGACACAAGCGAGTGGAGGACTGGACACAGAAGGGCAAGACGGTCCGAGACCTGATGGCGCTGCAGAGCCTCGACTCCCGGTTCAAGAAGGAGCACGCCGCGCTGCAGCACAGGATGGGATACGAGAGCAGCTCCAGTGCCTTAAAAACAGGTACTGATCATGCTTTCAAACCGCAGTTTTGTTTCATGCATGCACAATAAAATTAGACATCAAAGAATGCTTATTTTATCTTTGGGATAGTATAAAACACGCCAGCTTCTTCTTATTGTCATATTTTAAATGAGAAATCAGAGCATGCTTTTAAACTCTAGATTTAGTGTCTGTGGTTCAATCTTTAGAAGAATTTGAGATGGTAAAAAAAAAAATGCTGTAAAACTCCACATCTTTCAGTCTTATTTAATGATGCATATATCGATTAAAACAAGAGGGCATCCTTTCAAACTCTAGATTTTGTTTATATTTTTTTAAGCTGGATTCAATCTTTAGAATAATATGACATGTCAAAGCATGTTGTAACACTCCATATTGTTCTCATATTTACACATGCATATGTTTCTAAAACATCAGAGCATGCTTTCCATTTTTGTAAATGGATGCAATCTTTAGAATAATATGCAAAAAACTGTGTTATTTAAACATGCATGCAGAGCATGCTTTTAAACTCTAGATTTTGTGTTCACACTCATATATTTTTAAACTGGATTCAGTCTTCATAATATTTTCAGATGTTTTAACATGCTGTCTTATTTACACATGCCTTGTTTTCAAACTCTAGAATCATGCATCTTTATATCTGCATTCAATCTTTAGATTAGTGTCAGATTCCGGAGCATGCTTTAAACTCTAGATTAAGCATCCATAATGTGTGTAAATGTGCCGTTTCATCATCCACATATTTTGTCTAAAGCCAGAAAACAGTGCCAAGATCAGGTCACGCATGAAGCGTCGGACTAGAGTTTTCCGTCTGTAAATCAAGTGTTTATCTCTCTCTCCCTGCAGACCGCGGTAAGCACTCTCGGGGCATTAAGAGGAAACCCTCTCCTGAGCCGGACGGGGAGGGCACCGCTGCCAAGCTCAACGGCGAGGGTCCGCCGTGGCTGCCGTCTCCATCCGAGGTGCTTAAGATGCCCTCCGCGGCCCTGCCGGGATTCGCAGCCGCTCCACCTTCGACGATCTCCCCGCATTCACGCACTACCCCGCCAGAGGCGGCCACCGCCGCACAGAACGGCCAGTCGCCAATGGCAGCGCTCATCCTGGCCGCGGACAACGCGGGCACCGGCTCGCCTAAAGATGGCGGCAACCAGGTGCACTCCACGACCACGGCGGCCGCGGGCCGGCGAAACAGCGGAAGCCCCCAGTCGCCCTCCGCCGGACAGAGACGGCTCACTCTGGGCACGGCGACCGCGCACGTCCCGGGCATGGACCCGCAGGCCGGGCACCCGCAGAGCATTCCGGATTCCTCGGTGCCGCCCGGCAGCGTGCCGTTGTGCTGCACCCTGTGCCACGAGCGCCTCGAGGACACACATTTCGTCCAGTGCCCGTCCGTGCCGTCGCACAAGTTCTGTTTCCCGTGTTCCCGCGAGAGCATCAAACAGCAGGGGGCGACGGGAGAGGTTTACTGTCCTAGCGGGGAGAAATGCCCGCTGGTCGGTTCCAACGTGCCCTGGGCGTTCATGCAGGGCGAGATTGCCACCATTTTGGCTGGGGACGTAAAGGTGAAAAAGGAGCGGGACCCTTGATTTTGTTTTTGACAGTTTCAACACCAATCATATTGCATACCATCCAAACGCGAACTAACGGACATGTACATATGAACTTAAGGGAACTTGGTAAACATGGCTGTATAATTTTTTTGACTTTCCCTTTTTTTGAATACATTGTGTTTCTATATTTTTTGGAAGATAAAATGGTATGTACGCACTATAACAGACTCCCTTTCCCCCATTCAGTGGTTGTTCAGAGCGAGCGCTCGGTGTACTAGTAAAACTGGTGGCAGTCCATGTTTAAACACAGAATGTGACTAATACTCTTTAAGCACTTGGCAAAAACTGAAACGCTTTTAGCTGTATTGTATGCACTTGTTTAAAAATTGCCAAATACAATTTCTGACCTTGTAATAACAATCTGACGTGTCTGTGGTTGGCTTATTGTCTGCCCTCGCTGGATGATGCAACGACCTCAACGAGTGTGAAAAGGGAACTAAAAAGGCTGATTATGTCTTGGTTCATTCTGGGAGTTCATTGCCTCCATAATGGTAACTGATATCACAACAATTTGCAAAGCTAAGGTAACCCAAGAATGCTTGAACTTGGAAGAGTATCTCTGTTTTTTCCTCCTAACACGCAAGCCGTGACTTGTATCGCACATTGTTTTCCGCCTCCATGTGGAGTAACCCGATGCCGCGTGCAAGCCGACACTCTGCGTCTATTTTTATTCGCATGCTGCCAGTTAGGAGCTCGTAAATGATCTGTCCTTTGGCCTTTTTTGGTGGATAAAGACCCGCGACGTTAAACATTTCAGCTGCGTTAGGATGACATGCTCTCAAGGTGCAGACTGGCTCATTTAACACTTGAAAAGAAAACAGTAACGCTTTACAATAAGATCCCATTAGTTAATGCATTACAATCAGCAATATGTTTGATTTAAATATTAACAGATACAACTTTTGATAAATGTTGACTAAGATTAATGCATGCTTTAATTCATGTTAAAGAGTTTCAGAGAAACTTGTTTTTTTGTCCAGTCTTGCACTAATCTGCTTTTGTTAGATTTAACAGCAACAATCAAACTCAACTGTTCAAATTCATTAATTACTGTGTAGGCTCAAAGCATCAACCCACATCGAGCGCTGGCCATCTGACTATATTATTGGAGCTGCGCTGTAGCATATGCTTAATAAAATGTGTCGGATCACGTGGTCGCTGTGCTGGAATTCCTGAGTCACGGTCGGTCGCCGCCTCCCTCTTCACTCTGCTGAAATGAATGGAGATCTGTGTTCTTACACAAGTCACATGTACTCCGGTTAACCCTTTCACAACCATGATGACCTGGAAAACCGGCTTATGTTTTGAGTGCTTTTTGTCATACTAGAGTCTGTTTACTTTTCAGTGCAATCAAAAAATCTTCAAATCGAATCATTCCTCAACATGTTTGTTGAGAGTTTGATTAAATCGAGTCGATAGACATGTGTGCATTGCGAGATGTCATCACAGCATGTTGGCAACAAGCAGGTATTTGTATCCGAATCAAAAGCAAATATTGATGGGATGATTCAGACAGAATGAACTGTGGTTGCCTGGTGAATTCCAGCCGTCTTTTCAGTATTCGTGGAAACTCAACACCCTGAGGGGGAAAAGATTTTTGTCAGAGATGAATCGCTCTACTCCGGTTACGTCGCAGCTCTTTCTGTCTTTTGTTTGCGCAGCTGTCCCGCCCTCAGTGTCAAATGGATGTTTTCACCCGTCACATGAATTTACAAGTTTTTCATGTTTCACAATATCGTTAATGAACCTTTCAGATGTTTGTTATTGTAGGTGACTGGAACACCAGACATTTAAGGTCAACTCAACGGATTTGATAAACATTTAATTTCCAAACTTTGCAAAGTTGAAGAGTTTCAGAAAGACCCAAACTCCACAATAGAGACTTTTTGAGTTTTGAGTTTTCACATTGCTTGTTCATGGTTGGCTTGGTTTCATTAGACCAAAACACTTGATGTCAGTCATAATTCCAAATGAATAAGAAATAGTGGCTTAGAAGAACACAGTCGACTTTCAGATGTAAAAGTCGCATATCAGAAATAGATTTAGCAAAAATTTATGTTCTAAAAGAGGGTTTTCACAACGAAGTCCATTGAAGATACATTTTTAGGTTCCCCAAAGAATCCTTCATGAAACTGTTCTTAAAAGAACCATTTTTTTCTTTAGTGTGAAGAACTTTTTAATAAACTTGTATGCAATTGGAACGGTTCCTCACTCTTAAAAATAGGGCTTTCCATTGCACAAAAGGATGTTTAGATTATTAGGTTCTTCACATGGTTCTTTGGGGAACCAAAAATGGTTCTTCTATGGCATCATGAAACCGTGAAAAGTTCATGAACGTTTAAGGTTCTTCGTGGAATTCTAATAAAGAACCTTTATTTTTAAGAGCATAACATACAAAAATTAAGAAAAACCTGTTGTTTTTCCAACGTTCCATAAGTAGTAGCATTGAAAAAAAAGGTTAGATGAACGTCCAACTAAATGTTTCAGAATAAAAACATTCCATGGATTTGACCAGATAACTATGAACAAATGTTCTATTAATGTTACTGGAAGAACGTTCATAACACCGAGCGAACCTTGACACAACGTTCCTGTTGGGGTTGCACCATCATTTCTGATTCAGTTGTGTCATTGGCTGTGATTCATGGAATGAACATTTCATCCCTTCATTAAAGACATCAAATTAAAATACCTTTCATTTCAGCATGTTTTGCATCAAATATCGTTCATGGCTTAAAACTCTTTACTGAAGAATTCAGTTCCTCAAATCGAGAAGCGCTTCAGGCATGGAGAATGTCTGCACGGTGAAGTGGTTTGTTTGCCACGTCAGCAGTTTTGGCCATTTGGCCTCAGGGTTCCTGGTGTATCACACGAACACACACACATGCAGAAGAAAAGCCAAACACCCCGGATCACATTCCTGGGCCCCTGCGCTGAATGTCCCAGCCAGAAAAAAAACAGAAAGCGGAGAATGTGGACGGCGCAGGGGGAGCGAGCGGGGCAGATATTTCCAGCAGTTGCTCTCACTATAATTAGACAGAATACAGGCGAAGCTTCACGGCCATCAATCACACGCACTGCAACACCAAGAAAGGAACTCGTGTCCCGGTGACTGCAGGCCTTTATCAGGAGGAAAGCTTTTTATGTCGCACCAAATATAGCGTTCACACACGCTCTGAGCCGGGGACGTGACATGGAAGGGCGCATTTGTTGCCTAGTTACCTGCCGGGAGAGCAAACATCAGTCTGGAAGCAACACTTGGATCTGTGGATGAACGGGGGAAAGACTCGCATGAGACAAACAAGTCATTAAATCACAGCAGTCGATGGGTTGCTGGGTTGTTTAGTATCATTGAGATAATATTACAGTTTTTTATACATTTATTTTTTTATGTTTTCTACAGAGCCCCTAAAGAGACATATGATGGGAAAATATGAGAAGTGAGGAAAATGCTTTCGCATATTGTTTGCATTCCCAGAGAAACTTTGTTAATTCGCAAAATCTTTGTAGTTTTTATGAGTGAACACAAAAGCACTATCGAATAATTTTTCCGTCACCATGTCTCTTTAGGGGCTCATTAGTTTTCATTAATTTCAGTTATTTTTAGTAATTTTGTGTTTTTGTCATTTTCTACGGAGCCCCGCACATGACATGCAGGAAAAATACTAGGCTAAATGGAGGGAGCGAATTTGTAAATCGTGCGTTACTTTAGTTTTTAGTATTTATTTCGTTTAGAAAGCTACATGAGGGTGACCAAATCTTTTTTTAGTGTCCCGACTTATTATGAAAAAAACTGTTTTTTCTGTATTTCTTCTTTCTTAAATTATCTTTATTGATAGGTGATAATATAAAAGGAGTAATAGTCTTCTGTCACGCGAGAATAATCTAAACAAAGGTAGCCAATCTCTTCATAGTATATTTTGAAGAACAAATTTACCATCCAATCACAATTCGTTATCGTTAACTTGCAGTTAGAAAGAGCGCGCGCGACTGAGGAGATCGAGTCAGACGCGAAGATATCAAAGAAGCCGGTGTGTGAGGATCTTCAAAAAGAGTTTATCAAGGTATTTGGCAGTAAGTTGAGAAAAAAATAACGCAAATGTGTTTTCGCGGTGAATGACACACACCAGCTACACTGTAAACCCTAATGCTCAAAATACTTAATTCGTTTGAGTAGGACAAACTTAAATTAAACAAATTAGTTCAGTTAAATTAACAGTTATGAGTATTTAAAACTTTCTTTTACTTTTGAGTTCACAGCACTGACATATTTCAAGTAAACTAAACTGTTTTAGTTGCAGCAGATTTCTAATTCCCAGCATGCTTTGCATCAGACTGTCTAAATGTTGAAATAAAGTGTTATTTTGTGTGTTTTTGCATAAGATTAACATAGGGAGACATAAGTTAGTGTTTAATGTTGTGTTATGTTGGGATTGACAGGGGGTTCTGTTATGTTAGTTTTGTAGGGTTACCATTCTGGTGAAGAGTAGACCGTGTGGTTAGGTTGAGGATGGGCTGCAAAACTTTTAAGACCACATATACTGTATGTTGTTTTATTATATACATGCAAGTATATATTGACAGTCTCTTTGATAATTATAATAGCATGTGTTTTTTGCTAACTAACATTTAACCAAGATTTGAATGTGATGTTTATGTAAATTAACTGTATGTACTTGAGTAGGGCGAGGCTGAGAACTGTGGGAGCGAAGGAATGCCAGTGATGTGATTGTTAATCAGAGACACCTGTGCACCACACTAGCATTGCTCCACTTCCATGGCTCTCGGCCCCGCCCCACTTGTCACAAAAAAATTAAGTTCTACTAACTTAAAAAAAATAAGTTAGTTAACTTAAATGTTTTGAGGTAATAAGTTTCCTCAAATGTTTTGAGTATTCTGAACTTATTGAGTTTTACAGTGTAGTGCTCTCTCAGAAAGCGCGCGATCCCGAATTAATTTCTCTTTGCGGCTTCAGAGACACAGTTGTCAAAATGGCTGCCCATCATGTGAATTATCTAATGTAAATACAGTCGGTTATGGCTTAAGTACTCATAAACAGCTCTGTGAAAATCGGATATGTGCAAAGAATATAGATATAGATCCTTGAAAGGGTCAGTAATATGTGTCAGTAATTAGATCCAAGCGTTCAGTCTTAAAGTGACAGTAGCCTAAAATACCAGTCTGTGTCATTAAAGGGTTAGTTCACCCAAAAATGAAAATAATGTCATTAATTACTTACCTTCAGTCATTCCACACCCATAAGACCTTCGTTAATCTTCAGAACACAAATTAAGATATTTTTGATGAAATCCAATGGCTCAGTGAGGCCTGCATAGCCAGCAATGACATTTCCTCTCTCAAGATCCATTAATGTACTAAAAACATATTTAAATCAGGTCATGTGAGTACAGTGGTTCAATATTAATATTATAAAGCCACGAGAATATTTTTGGTGCGCCCAAAAAAAACGAAATAACGACTTATATAGTGATGGCCGATTTCAAAACACTGCTTCAAGAAGCTTTGGAGCGTTATGAATCTTTTGTGTCGAATCATGATTCGGATCGCGTGTCAAACCGACAAACTGCTGAAATCACGTGACTTTGGCGCTCCGAACCACTGATTCGACACACTGATTCATAACGCTCCGAAGCTTCCTGAAGCAGTGTTTTGAAATCGGCCATCACTATATAAGTCGTTATTTAGGTTTTTTTGGCGAACCAAAAATATTCTCGTGGCTTTATAATATTAATATTGAACCACTGTACTCACATGAACTGATGAGGCCTCACTGAGCCATCGGATTTCATCAAAAATATCTTAATTTGCGTTCTAAAGATTAACGAAGGTCTTACGGGTGTGGAAAGGCATGAGGGTGAGTAATTAATGACATAATTTTCATTTTTGGGTGAACTAACCCTTTAATGTTAATCAATCAACAAAAGATGTTAAATAAATGTATACATGTTAAATAAACCTTGAAAGATCTATCGTATTCATCATATTTTGTAATTTGCTTCTTTTTTTTAAATAACAAAAATAAAATGGCTATATGATATACAGTATATCGCGATGGGGGGAGGGGGGCGTGTCCATCCCGTCCATCTCGTCCCACATTCCGCCATGACAAATCTGGTCACCCTATATATAAATCAATGCAAGTTTAATGATTTAGTGAAATCACTGGACATTGTTGTTTTCGTGAAAGCTAGTCTGAAAATGGCTACACATTAATTGACCCTTCGCAAAGACCCGCCCCCTTAGTTACTGTTGCTTTGTCCGACAAACCATGGCGCATCAAATAAACTTGAATAAGAAGGAATGCTGTTTAAAACGTGGAAAGACGTAAATACACACCATTTTACAAGTTCAAGTCCACCGAGGTTAATCTTCTAACTCCGGACTGCTTTGTCGGACAAAATGGCGGATTCGACGTTATGATCAGTTAGATCGCTTGTCATTCAAACTCCCAGCGAAGGGTCAATCGAACTAATGATCATTATGAAATGTTTTCAAAGTTTTGAAAAGTTGCAGAATGCTTGAAAACGAGTTTTCGTAGCCAAAAACCACGAGAGACTTGAGCTTCAGGTTAGGATGGTGCATCGGTACATTTAAATACTGTAGTATTTATTTAGTTAAACATATGCCTCACAAATTTATTCAATGCGCTTTGGTGAAATAGCTGAACAATCTCGATATCGTGAAAGCTAGTCTGGATCGAACTAATGAATGTTATGTGGGTTACCGAGAGTAATATTTTAGGCTTGAATTGAGAATACCCAATCAAGCGGCCAGACAGCTGAAACATGAAACGGGCCTCCAATAATTCTAGTAGCATAATTAATCAAAGCCTCTGGCTCATAAGATATGCTTTATGTAGTTTCGTCTACATGTGGCCGACTTGTCTTTTACAAACCGAAACTTTTTTACGGCAAGTTCAGAGAGATCGTGTGAAATCTTTCCCATGTGATTTCGGTCTGGCGTCTTTCTGACAGTTTTCCTCTGAGAGGCCAGATTTGGGAGGGGGAGTGAAATATTATTCCAGACCATTCTCAGCTCCAGCCTCATTCTCCTGAGCGGTGTGGCAACTTTGAACGTGGTGTCCCATTACAGGAAGCCAGATCTCAGAGATTGGCCCTTTAAAGTGGATCTCTCACATCCTCCCGGCCCCGGTGTGCGCCGTGTTTGGTGCAGATGGCAGAGGCCGTCCTGCAGGAGTTCGGCTGGGTTGTCCTCTGTCTCAGATGTGTTAAACGAAAGCTTCGCAGTGAAATATCCGCCCAGCGTGAGCCGAAGACATGAAAGATGAAGGAGCCGAAAGAAAAGAGGGAGTAACAGTTTGGTCTGACCTCATTTGTTAATGTGTAGCAGGCCTTTCCGCAGGCTCTGTTTGACAAGAGTTGCACAACACAGAGCTTTGCACTTTGGCTGGCCTGCGGCCGTTCAGGAGGGTGTGGTGAAGCGCTGGTAATGTTCGGCCTTGGCAAGGTCCATCTCGCTTTAACTGCTTTGGTCAGTCGCCTCCGTCTGTGTGCGTTTCATTGCTTTGTTTTTGTTTTTTCTTAGTTTTGTCTGCAACAGTTGCTAAGTGAACTGGCGGCCAAATTGCTCAGCTGTTTTTGTACTTCACAGTAATTGTTTCAAGCACAATAGTTTTGGGATTTCCAGGCTGAAACTGAGGGAACGAGAATTGAGTAAAAAACACCATTGAGAATAATGAGAGTTACTCAACAATCTGAATGCATTATAGTAATGAGAATATGTCAAATAATGTTAAAATGCAATGTTTATCATCCTAAAATATTTTTATTGAACTATATTTTTTGTTAAAACACACAAATACACACACACACACATTATATATATATATATATATATATATATATATTTTTTTTTTTTAAACAAAACAAAACAAGGAACAGTTATTTATAATATATTAAAAAATAAAAAACAAGGAAAATCAAGAAATTATATTTTTCATAAACTTTAAATAAGTACATATAAATATATTTTCAACAAACGGAAAAAAAAACAAGATGATAAATTTGCATTTTTTTTATAAAACATAAAAATACATAAAAATAAAAAATATCTTATTTTATTTATATATATATATATATATATATATATATATATATATATATATATATATATATAATAAAACAATACAATTATATTCATATTAGTACATTTAAAAAATAAAAAAAACAATAAAAAATTATATTTTCCATCAAATATAAATAAGTATAACGCTATATAAACCGGAAAAAATATATATAACATAAGGTATAACATTCATTAAACATATTTAAATACATAAATAAGATAAAAATATCTTATTTTTTGTATTTTATTTAAAAACACAAAAACAATACAAATATAATAATATACTGAAAGAAGCAAGAAATTATTTTTCCTGTTTGTGGGCTGAAATAGACCTTGACGTGTTTCAATGAGACCCAAATATATCTTCACCAATATCAAAATGTTATGAATTAACCAGGAAGATAAAGCACATGGTAGTTATTAACCAGTGAGGCATGGCTGCCCCGCCCCTCTCCATTCATTGGGCAGGGCTTATCTCGCAGTCACTTGACCTTTGACCCTGCAGATCTGTGGGTAAGAAAATAAACACAAGCACAGCCATCACATCTGGAGAGCAGCGTCGCTGAACACTGACCACCGGTGAACAGAGACGCCTCCAGGCATGTGAATAGGAACACTGTGTGTGTGTGTGTGTCAGAGTAAAAAACACTCGACACGTATCAGTGTTACTGCAGAGACTGCGTTATGAATGCTTGTCTGAAAGTGTGAAATAACTTTGAAAAGCTTGAAAATTGTGCTCAAAGAAGTCAATAAAATGGTAACATGTTTTAGCATATTTTAACACATTAGCTGTGTCCCAATTCAGAGGCTGCAACCCTTGAAGGCCGCGAATGGTCTAGCGTACAGAGGATTGTTCTTGTTGCCTAGCAACTGTGACAGCTGCCGTTGACGAGCGGTAGTAACATTTGTACTGGACTTTACTGAAAGTTACTTTCAACCGTCTGAAATCAAAACAGGATTCACAGCCTGTCTAAATATGTTCACCATGGTCCATCTCTGTACATAATAAAGAGTATAAACTGTATAAAATCACATCTTAGTAAGACAAAAGTCAACATTTTTAATTATTTTTACATTTGTATCATTATATATTTGAGTAAGTTGAAACCCAATACTTACGCTTAAAAGTATAATCCGGGAATTTCTCTCAAAAAAATCCTGTCGTCACTGGCGTGTAATGAATTCTGGGGTAGGTTGGGCTGCGAAGGATCTGTCTGTTGTATCCTTCATTGCCCGGGAAACGAAGGACGCATTTCAAGGCCACATTTGAAGGAGCCTTCAAATTGAGACAGCCGTCGTCGCAATTGTGACACATTCGGCCTTCAAATGCGAACTTCAAAGGATGCAGCCTTCCTAGCATTTTTTGCATAATTTAACATATTACTGACATGTTTTAACAAGTTGCTAGCATGAATTAGCACATTTGTAGCATGTTTAGCATATTGCTAGCATTATCACAAAATTAACATGTTTTAACATGTTACTAGCATAATTTAGCACAGTGTTAGCATCAGAGAGTCACGACAAGCAAATCGTGCCAAAAGAGCTCTTAAGCTCGGCACTGCGAATGACTCAATCGGACACGTTCAGATAAAGTGTTGTCATAGTATAACAGGTTTAAGAACTCTTTTTGTAATAACAAAAAGAACTCTGAATGTTTAAATATAATACAATACACAAAAAATATATAAAGTAACATTTTCAAACAGATTAAAATGCAAAAGAATTATAAAGAACAACAGGAAACACTTTACAATAAGGTCTCATTATTTAATGCATTAACCAAGATTGAGCAATAGCTACATTTGTTACAGAAAGTGTTATTTTTTGTTAATGTTAGTTAAGAAACACAACTGATCATTGTTAGTTTTATCTCAGGTCCATTAAATAAGTTCTTTTGATTTTAGTAATGTTATTAAACAGTAACTAAGAAATTAACATTAACTAAAAATAATTAATGCTTTATAAGTATTTTTCATTGTCAGTTTGGTAATAATGAATTAACAATAACAAATAATCAGAACATTTCTAAACATCAGAGCATGTTGTAGTCCAGATTAAAATATAAAAATGTTTAAGTTTGAAAATATATGGCCTATTAATTCTTTAAGTATTAAGTATTTGGTGCTGTGATGAACAACATTGAGATTACAAAAAACTGAAGGGCTGTTTGAAGCATTTTAAAAACTTCATTAGTTTGCGGGGTTTCCGGGGTAACCGCTGCATTTCTGCTGTTCCATCAGCGCCCTCTGCTGTCAGAGAGTGAATGTGCACTTTCATTCAGCGCGTCTCCTTCACTCGTTCCGCCATGTGCTTCTCGTGCACGCTGGGCTTGTTCACATCTGAGCGCATGTCCCTTTGACGCAGAATACAGCGGTGTTGTGCATTTTATATGGTTGATGGGGAAAGTATTCTCAAATGCATTATAGAAATTTTATTTGGTAATAAATTATTATTTATGGTATTTTGAAGTGCCCATGATAACAAAATTGTGCATATTCACTATCGTGATATATATCGCATTACCGTATATTGGCACATGTCATAATAGACAACCTTAGCTTAAATGTGTTATTTATTTAGCTTATTGAAACGTGAAGCAAGATAACCCAGGATTCCTTTTACCCAGGGTTTAGAATGACCCAGGGTTAACTATTTCAAGTGTGAAAAGCCCTTTTGAGTGCTATAACCGCATTCTATAACCAATCTCACACCTGTACATTTCGTCTTTTGCATGCTTCCGGAAACAGAAACAGATAAATGAGGTGTATCCTCAGACATAAACGGCATGAGAACAAACAATGTCACGTCTCATATCAAAGTAACGAGACGAGTCGACCTTGAAGAGCACGGCAGCGCCTCATGCGTGTTAGCGTGAAGATCGGTCTGAATAATGAGCGAGCCGTGTTTCAGCTGTGTCCCATTAACCTTCCCATCCATATGAGATCAAAGATGGAGACGGGAGGGGCTGATGGAGCCGCATGGAGATCAGCTGTTGCGCGGTTGTTGCACCATCGCTTGAGCCGACATGAGAGAGTTTCTCACAGATGTTCAAATATGTATGAAGACGATTTCACAGACCTGCCGGGCAAATCGAACGATGAGGCGCAAAGGGAGGATACAGATCACAGCCCAGTGAAAAAAGTCCACGAGAAAATCGATGGAGAAAGAGTGTTTGCAGTTCTATGAGGCAAAAGAGTGAAATAAATGAAGGCCTTTTGAGTGGAAAAGCACTGGAAGGTAATGAAATCACCCTTTTAAAGACATTTCTGACGGGAACATTGGTGAACACCGTCACTAGTCTTGAAAACCTTGTGATCCGACCTAAACTGACGCTCTTTTCCTTTTTTTCCAGAGCAAAATCTCTTGTCCTTGTTCCCTGCCTGTTATGACCTGGTTTTCCTCGCAACCTTCAGTAATCTTTCTCTCAGATGCGTGTCTGCGAGAGAGAGAGAGAGAGAGAAGTGGGTAGAAGATAAAGGTATCATGAAAGCAACAGACATGAAGAGAAACTACAAAGAGCACAAGAAAAGACAAACTGAGTTATTTGTTTCCGTTTTGGAAAGCAGCGCCTGTTCTTTCTCTACAAGATAATTATGTTGGCTTGAGGAATACAAGACACTGATCTACTACTTCTGTGACCAACAATCTAAAGTGCGGGACAAACCACCAAACACTGTTCTGACTGAAACTTTCAAATATGAACTCTTGCTGAGTTTAACCTACATCCATCTATCATATCTATCTAGTCTGGCGACATGCATTAATTTATGTTAACATGTTAAAACACGCTAACAATGTGCTAATTCATGTTAGAAAGATGCTAACAACATGCTAAATCATGCTAGCAACATTCTA
>NC_090226.1:477500-505000 GCF_024489055.1 Chanodichthys erythropterus
GACGGGAAACGACTGCTTTCAAACGAACACCTGACATTAGTAGTACTCCACCTTGTGTGTGTCCAGTTATGGTGGGCGGCGAATTAAAAACCAGCTTTTAAACCGAGACATTTAGCATTTGTGACTGGGCTGCCACAGTTTGTAAAAGCTATTTTAACCGCACACATCCAGTAAACGTCTCCAGGCCTGTGTGCATAAATATCACATTGATTTGTGGCTGGTTAACAGAGATGTGCCACAGAAAATGCACCTCAAACCTTCATTAATGCGGTGCCTATTTAGGGAAGTCAAACCAGATGGGTGGTGCATGAAGTTATAGCACACCTTCAGATGTTCTTTTTCTGAACGGAAAGGCCAGCAGCGACAGGGCCAAGTTTTGTCTGTGAATAGCAGCGCCGGTTGAACTGGTGTTTTGAGTGTTGGCTGAAGTCTGACGGCCAGAGGAACATTCCAGAAATCTCTTGAGGCAGAGGCAAAATACTCTATACTATACAGTACCAGATATATAGACGGACGAATGGATAGATAGATAGATGTTAGCATGTTATGATGAATACATGCCTGTACAGAATCACTCTGACTGCATCCTCTGGGAATCAGTTATATTTAGCGGTCAGTGGTCCGTCATCGCAGGCGATGTTTTGCTGCGGCGTCAGATTTCACTGCCACAGTTCAAACGTCCAGATCATTTTCCTTCCTCAGAAGGAGGTGATTTATAGAAGCTGATCGGGTGTTGAACCAGTCAAGGATGCTTCTCTGACACTAACCACCTAAATAGAGTGCATGTCCGAGGCAGGACACTAGATCCGGTTCTGGGAGAAGCGCCAGACGGTTGACTAAGCAAGAGAGTCTCGGGTTCAACGGGAGGGATCAGAGCCACAGAAATTCACGTATGCATACTTTAATGAGCATGAGACCACACACAATTATTGAGTAGAGATTAGTTTTTTTTATTGGATTAAACTATTTTTATTGACTTGTTTATAATCATTATTTCTCTTGTTTATCTCAGTGCATTCTGGGATTGCATTTGTCAAATGAATACATGTGAGACTGCCATAATTAAGCTGGCACAGCCTCCGTGTCAGGAGTCTGTCTGTGACAGCCTTAAAAATGCTGCCTACGTAGGCAGCTCACTAGAGTCTGGAACTGATCCATGGTGTCCGGGTTCCTGGAAACATCCCGTCGTGTTCTAACAGGAAAAACCTTTTGGCACTCGCACACACACACACACACAGATCACATGATGTTTTTTGTGTGTGTGTGAGTGTGTGTTCTTGTACAACCCGAATTCCGGTAATGTTGGGATGTCTTTTAAATTTGAATAAAATGAACACTAAAAGACTTACAAATCACATGAGCCAATATTTTATTCACAATAGAACATAGATAACATAACAAAAGTTTTATATGGAGAAATTTTACACTTTTATCCACTAAATGAGCTCATTTCAAATTTGATGCCTGCCACAGTTCTCCAAAACGTTGGCAAGGGGGCAACAAATGGCTGAAAAAGCAAGACATTTTAAAAAGATTCAGCTGGGAGAACATCTAACAACTAATTAAGTTAATTGATATCAGGTCTGTAACATGATTAGCTATAAAAGGGATGTCTCGGAGAGGCAGAGTCTCTCAGAAGTAAAGATGGGCAGAGCTGTGAAAGAGTGTGTAAAAAGATTGTGGAAAACAATGTTCCTCAACATCAAATTGCAAATCTCATCATCTGCAGTGCATAACATCATCAAAAGATTCAAACTTGTGCGTAAGGGACAAGGCCGAAGACCATTATTGGATGCCCATGGTCTTCAGGCCCTCCAGACGACACTGATTCACTCATCTGCATGATTGTGTCAATGACATTAATAAATGGGCCCAGGAATACTTCCAGAAATCACTGTCGGTAAACACAATCCGCCGCGCCATCTGCAGATGCCAACTAATCCACTGTCAGTAAACACAATCCGCCGTGCCATCTGCAGATGCCAACTAAACCACTGTCAGTAAACACAATCCCCCGCGCCATCTGCAGATGCCAACTAAACCACTGTCGGTAAACACAATCCGCCGCGCCATCTGCAGATGCCAACTAATCCACTGTCGGTAAACACAATCCACCGCGCCATCTGCAGATGCCAACTAAACCACTGTCAGTAAACACAATCCCCCGTGCCATCTGCAGATGCCAACTAAACCACTGTCGGTAAACACAATCCGCCGCGCCATCTGCAGATGCCAACTAAACCACTGTCAGTAAACACAATCCCCCGTGCCATCTGCATATGCCAACTAAACCACTGTCGGGAAACACAATCCCCCGTGCCATCTGCAGATGCCAACTAAACCACTGTCGGTAAACACAATCCCCCGTGCCATCTGCAGATGCCAACTAAACCACTGTCGGTAAACACAATCCGCCGTGCCATCTGCAGATGCCAACTAAACCACTGTCAGTAAACACAGTCCACCGTACCATCTGCAGATGCCAACTAAACCACTGTCAGTAAACACAATCCGCCATGCCATCTGCAGATGCCAACTAAACCACTGTCGGTAAACACAATCCGCCGCACCATCTGCAGATGCCAACTAAACCACTGTCGGTAAACACAATCCGCCGTGCCATCTGCAGATGCCAACTAAACCACTGTCGGGAAACACAATCCGCCGCGCCATCTGCAGATGCCAACTAAACCACTGTCGGTAAACACAATCCGCCGTGCCATCTGCATATGCCAACTAAACCACTGTCGGGAAACACAATCCGCCGCGCCATCTGCAGATGCCAACTAAACCACTGTCGGGAAACACAATCCCCCGTGCCATCTGCAGATGCCAACTAAACCACTGTCGGGAAACACAATCCCCCGTGCCATCTGCAGATGCCAACTAAACCACTGTCGGTAAACACAATCCGCCGCGCCATCTGCAGATGCCAACTAAACCACTGTCGGTAAACACAATCCGCCGCGCCATCTGCATATGCCAACTAAACCACTGTCGGGAAACACAATCCGCCGCGCCATCTGCAGATGCCAACTAAACCACTGTCGGGAAACACAATCCCCCGTGCCATCTGCAGATGCCAACTAAACCACTGTCGGGAAACACAATCCACCGTGCCATCTGCAGATGCCAACTAAACCACTGTCGGTAAACACAATCCGCCACGCCATCTGCAGATGCCAACTAAACCACTGTCGGTAAACACAATCCGCCGCACCATCTGCAGATGCCAACTAAACCACTGTCGGTAAACACAATCCGCCGCGCCATCTGCAGATGCCAACTAAACCACTGTCGGTAAACACAATCCGCCGTGCCATCTGCAGATGCCAACTAAACCACTGTTGGTAAACACAATCCGCCGCGCCATCTGCAGATGCCAACTAAACCACTGTCGGTAAACACAATCCACCGCGCCATCTGCAGATGCCAACTAAAGCACTATCATGCAAAAAGGAATCCATATGTGAACATGGTCCAGAAGCGCTGTCGTGTCCTGTGGGCCAAGCCTCATTTAAAATGGACTGTTTCAAAGTGGAAAAGTGTGTTATGGTCAGACGAGTCCAAATTTGACATTCTTGTTGGAAATCACGGACGCCGTGTCCTCCGGGCTAAAGAGGAGGGAGACCTTCCAGCGTGTTATCAGCGTTCAGTTCAAAAGCCAGCATCTCTGATGGTATGGGGGTGCATAAGTGCATACGGTATGGGCAGCTTGCATGTTTTGGAAGGCACTATGAATGCTGAAAGGTATATAAAGGATTTAGAGCAACATATGCTCCCCTCCAGACGACGTCTATTTCAGGGAAGGCCTTGTGTATTTCAGCACAACAATGCAAAACCATATACTGCAGCTATTACAACAGCATGGCTTCATCGTAGAAGAGTCCGGGTGCAGTCCAGATCTTTCTCCTATAGAGAAAAATATGTTAAAGAGGACCACAAACTCTTCAGCATCTGGAAACCCATATAAGGCAAGAATGGGACCAAATTCCAACACCAAAACTCCAGAAACTCATAACCTCGATGCCCAGACGTCTTCACACTGATTTGAAAAGAAGAGGAGATGCTACACCATGGTAAACATGCTCCCGTCCCAACTATTTTGAGACCTGTAGCAGGCATCAAATTTAAAATGAGCTCATTTTGTGGATAAAATTGTAAAATTTCTCAGTTTAATCATTTATGTCATGTGATTTGAAAGTCTTTTAGTTTTCATTTTATTCAAGCTTAAAAAACGTCCCAACATTTCCAGAATTTGGGTTGTATACATGGTTTATGAGGCCACAAATGTGTGTGTGTGTGTGTGTGTGTGTGTGTGTTTGTGCTCTGATACACCAGGCTGTATCTGATGAAAGGGAAAGCTGCAGCTGTAATGAGCCGCTCCGTCCTTCTCAGAATCAGGATGTCTGGAAATGCTGTTAGTGTCGATCCAGTGGAAAAGTGTGGTGATATTTTCCTCTGCACCACCAAGACGTCTTTAACCAAGTTTCAGAGTATTTTGTAAAGTCTTGCTTATCTTTGTAGGTTATCATGTGTTAAAGGGACATAAAATAAGGAAGTATTAGTTAGATCATTAGTGTGATTGATGTTTACAGACAACAATTTGAATTTGATCATGATAAACATAATGTAACATGCATGTTAGGAGTAAATAAGTGAATACAGAGAAAGTTTTCTTTCTTTAAATGCTCTTGAACAATCAAAAAGTGCAACATATTAATGTAAAAAAAAGATTTTTCTGTACACAAGTCGTAAATAAAACAAAGATTATTTTAGTACATTTTACAATAAAATACTATTTCAGTTTTTCAACTTGCTTTTACTAGTGGAAATAGTTTTTTCAGTGTAGTTATTTCAGAAAAACTGTTTCTCTTTCATCAAGTTCTCTGTTTGTTTTCCCAGATAAATCCTGAGCACGACTCTCTCTCCCGGGAGTCATTCTGTAATCTTCAAATGTGGAAACATCATTTCCACATGGATGTCGTCATTCCCAGACACAAACATGCCCTCAGCGCCTGGCAGGAGATTTGAGCCCCCATTACTGTAATGAAAGGAGGGCAGCGCTCGCTCGGCATTACCGACGTGAAGCCACAAAGAGGATTAATACAGGAAAGCCAAAGCTTTTTATGATGGAAAAAAAGATGGAAAAGGGTTCAGTGCAGTAGAGAGGTAAGAAAAGAGAAAACGAGGCCTCGTGTCCAAATGGGTTTGAGGTTCTGGAACAGATCATCTTTCAGTTCTGATCTCAGTTCAGTGTTACTCCCTCAAGACTTTAACATCAGCTTGATTGTGACGTCACTTCACAGACCTGAGATCCAACGAAGGACACTTGAGATTTTTACTGCATCTCTGGCCTGAAGAAAAGCTCGTTTATATTATGTTTAATTCATATTCGGTAACTTTGAGCTCATCTACAGTAAAAATAAACATTTAGCACAGATCTAACACAGTCTTTCTCATCCGAAAAATGGACCAGAAATATGAATACATTTATATTTTTTTATTTAGCAGACTCTAATCCAAAGCGTCTTATAAAGCATAACAAGCAATTTTTATCACAGTGGGGGTTTTTTTGTGCATGTTAATTTTTATTTTATTATTAATTGTGCAATATTAGACAGTTATTAATAATATGGTGTTCACACTGATGCATGTATATTAATATTTATTTTTACTATATTCTTAACAATATTACATAAATTATTAGTTGTATAATATTAAACAATTATTAATACAATTAATGTTACATTTTTGTAATTTTAATAATTTAAATTTTTAAAAAGTTTTATTTACATTTTTATTTTAAAATTATTTATTTTATTTATTTTTAGTAAGCATTTTATTTTTTGCTTTTTTCAATTTCATTATTTTAATTTACATTTTTGTAATTTTATACATTTTTTGTAAGTTTATGTAGATTTTTTATTTTAAAATTATTTATTTTAATTTAACATTTATGTAATTGTAAAAAAATAGTCTTGATTTTTTATATTAAAATATTTATTTTAATTTTATATTTTTATAATTTTTTTAGTAAGCATTTTATTTGATTGTTTTTATTTTTAATTATTTCTTTATTTTAATTTTACATTGTAATTTTATAAAAGTTTTGTACATTTTTTTATTTAAAATTATTATTTTATTTTTATAGTTTTATCAATTTTTTATTATTTTGATTATTTAAAATAGTTTTATAATTATTAATTCATTTTAAATTTTATAATGAGTTTAATGAATACATTTTATAATAATTTAAAGAGACATTACTGAGGTCTTTTTCTCCAGAGAAACATCTGAGAAGCAAACTTCTCCATTTCATTGCTGTCTTGACACAAAAACTGATCTAAGACTTTATTGTGAAGTAGAGTGTTTAATCTTATATCTGTCTACATTTGCATCATGTACCCATCAGTTTAGTCCTGTGATGGTGCTTCAGGAGCAGAAGGTGAGACGCGTGTCTTGAGCTCCAGGTGCGCTCGTGTCCTCGGCTCGTGATCAGCTCACGGATCTGATTGGCTCAGGCAGATTTGAGCCATATGGCCCGTCAGCATTAAGCCGAGCGGACCGCGGGTGGCCCGTCCCGTCCGGCAGTGACAGATCTGACAGCCTTCAGGTAAACGACCTGTAGAAATCACTCCAGAGATTGACCGCTGAGTGAATAAGTCTGTTGTGCTGCAGAGAAACAGTATTGAGCTGGAGATCTGAGTCAGACGGCTCCATCTGCTCCAGTGTCTGATCTCTGATCAGCTGGACACAGCAGCTCAAACATCTGACCATCTCCAGCAGAGCAGGAGTCATTCATAACATTAAAACATCATTTTGTTGTGGCTTTAGTTTCATAACCCTGTTCAGAATCAGACACGAGACGCACTTGACAATCTTATCGAAATCACGTTAAGCGTGAAGATCAGGGAGCGATGTGAATATCTGTCTCAGAGGCTGTCGAGACTCCAGCGTTGGCGTGTTTTAAACTGTTTGTTGTACTTCGAGAAGCTGTATTAAGAAGAACGATGCCAGTGGAGTCATGTCATGGCTGGTGTTGGTCTCTGAGCTCAGATGCACACGTCTGTTATGATCAGCTCTTCTGTAACACAAAAGTTTCAGTGATTGTGGGACGTCAGATCATCACTCGCTAAACCAACGACTCTGTAATTCCCTTGAGAACTAAATCACAAAACCATGTTTTGACCCATTTTACTTCTGTGATGTGGTGCATTTTTGAGTCAAACAGGGTTTTTAATGATTAAAATGTAGGTTGGATCTTTCTCTCAAGTCTGTTTTATTTCTTCCAAGGAGTTTAAGGAGAAACGTGTGGAGATCTGGACCGGAGAAGTGTCAGTCTTCAGGTCAGAGTTATATTTACTCCAGCAGCTCTCGCACGTATTGGATCTCAGGGATATTTATGTTTAGCTATTTTTAACTTTTAATTCCCTAATGTCTTTCAGAAAAAACTTTTGGGAAAAAATATATATATATATCATATTTGGAATTATTAGCTGATGGAGTGAGTGGATGGAGTCTGTTCTCTCCCGTCCATCAGCATCGGTCCGAGCCATGAGTCTCTTCCGGCTCTCCGGTTTATTTCAGGCCGCTGTTGAGCGCTGCGTCATTAAGTGTGTGTGTGTGTGTGTGTGTGTGTGTGTGTGTGTGTGTGTGTGTGTGTGTGTGTGTGTGTGTGTGTGTGTGTGTGTGTGTGTGTGTGTGTGTGTGTCATGAGAGAAGATGCCTGGTTTAAGATGGGATGGAGTCATGCCAGATTACCCAACAGCCTTAGCCATGTGGCTGGACTTACAGCTGTGTGTGTGTGTGTGTGTGTGTGTGTGTTAAAATTAAAAATTTTAAAACAAAAATTATTTGAAGTGATGGTTTTAGTTTTAGTGACTATATTCAAGGATTAGTCCACTTTTAAATAATATTTTCCTGATAATTTCCTCTCCTCCATGTCATCCAAGATGTTCATGTCTTTCTTTCTTCAGTGGAAAAGAAATGAAGGAAATCATTCCAGGATGTTTCTCCATATAGTGGACTTCACTGGGGTTCAACGGGTTGAAGGTCCAAATGTCAGTTTCAGTGCAGCTTCAAAGAGCTCTACATGATCCCAGACGAGGAATAAGAGTCTCATCTAGAGAAACCATCAGACATTTACTAAAAAAATACAACTGGATCTGCTTTATAAACACAAATGATCGCCGTGCACGTGCTTCTGGTGCCACGTTCGTTCCGTAAGTAGAATAGGGAAGGCGTAGGACATGAAGAAAGAAAGACATGAACATCTTGGATGACATGGAGGAGAGTAAATTATCAGGAAAATATTATTTAAAAGTGGACTAATCCTCTAACGTATGAGTCCTTCTGATAGATTTATGGTGTTTTGGATGTTTGGAGCGATCCCGTCACCTGTGTTTGGATCGACGTGTCGCTGCTGCACCAGAATGGAAACTTAGCCCATAATATCAGGTGTTGTTATGGAAACCCAGATGGACGCCTGCTTCCTGAATCCAGACAGCGGGAAGAGTTGAGGGGAATCTGAAGTGCAGTTTGGAGAGACAGATTATCTTGTCAGATAATGTCAGAGATTCTGGCATCTCCATGACAACCGGATTCCGCCGCGGTGAGTTTTGCCATTAGATAACGGATCCATGGAAACAGTCTGGAGAAACACAGACGGATAAGAGGGAAGCTGCTCCCTGAAAATCACTCAAACACACACTATCAATAATGTGAAGGCGAGTTTTTAACCCTCTAAATGGAAGTGTCGGGATTGTTCCGTAATGTCACAATATCTTTATTTAAATAATTAATGCGCAGAATAAAGGGGCGGGGCCTGGTTGAGTTAGTTAGTAGTGTGTTGAAACTGGCGGTTATGGTAAGGGGCGGGACATTTCCCAAACACCAATCACAACACACTGCTCCAGCCGACCAATCAGAGCACAGAAGGAGGGGCTTCATTGAGATAGGAACTAAACAGAGCGTTACGGACAGACTGGGAAGAGAGGAGCTGAACAATGGAGAATATGAGGAGAATAATCAACATCTAGTAGAGCACAAAAACAATATCAAGACATAACAGGTCCTCTTTAAGTTATAATATAATTATTATATATATTTAAATGCTATATACATAACACATGTGATTTACATTATCTGCTAGACTTCGATCAACATCTCAGCTCATTAGTAACGCGACGCCGGACGCTTCACTGACCCTCCACACATTTATCTGATTTAAAGTTTGCTGAAGTACGAAGCGAAAAGAAGTACAAGACCAAAATGTTGTTCTTTATGTTTAAAAGTAATGAGGCGTGAAATTATTTTCCCCAATTTAATGGAGCTGAACTTGCTTTTAATTACGCTTGAGTGAAATTTCCATCAGCTGCTCGAAGGAGAAATAAAGAGAGAGAAGAAAAGGAGAACAGAAAGAAAGACACAAACGGATGGAGAAGAAAAAGGTACAACCTCATTTGATTGGTAATTATAGTCGTAAACTACGAAAGAACAGAAACTCCCGAGCTCGTGTGTGTTTATCGACTCGTTCCTGTTTTGCACAATCTTTCAATTTGTTCTTGTTTAGTTTTTCTGTAACTGAGTGCGCTGGACTTTTCATTCAGAAATTGCTGATAAATTTCACTAATAATTATGGCAAGTAACACATTAAAGACTGTATATAACTGAGTTTTGGGAATATATTTCAGTCAAACTTCATTAAATATAACTTATTTGTGCTGTTTTTTTTTTTTAAACAAGTTTGATTTTGATTTTAAAGGCATATTTCATGAAAGACCAACAATATTCTGCATTAAAAAAAGTGTTCATTATAGTAGAAAACTTGAAATATTTCTAAATAAATGGTCAGTTTTTATAGTAGTAATTAGTGTATGGGTGAGAAAACTCTCAAACTAATGTATTAAAATATAATTTCCAGGATTAAGTGCTTCAGTTTTGAGATTTTATTTTCAGAAGTGAAAGTGACATTTCCAACAGCTCTTGTGATCGTCCGTCACAGTCTGTCCGTCATTCCTCAGAACAAAACAGTCTCACAATCGGGCAGAAAGCGTGTCCGTCGCTGCAGCGAGTTTGTTTTGGTGCAGGTGGTGTTTCTACAGTACTTACAGTGTTGGATCATTCAGTGGCCGGATTTGAAAGCGACACTAGAGAAGTGAAACCGCCTGACGGGGATTTCATAACTGCCACTGGGACTTTTCTGTCCACGTTCTGAGGTCAGGCAGAGTATGCCATTACCCATAATCCACCTGTGTAGACAGCAATAGTAGTATAGATTTGCCAAGATGAGCTTGTGCTTGTATGTTCTGCTCAAACACTAGGTCACGGGTTCGAGGAAATGACAGAAATGTGTTTTGTTTTGGATAAAATCATCTGGCACATGCTTGCAAATGTGACAACGTTTGGCCTACAGACTTCCACAGGGATTTTGCTCCGCACTTGGCAACTCTTGTGCCAAGAAACTCCTGTAACTGGAGCAGATCGACGGGAATAACGAGGCTCTGGCAACCCTCTCGTCCACACGTGACTCCTAAACGTCCAGCTCAAGAGAACGGGGTAACCCGATCCACAGCGCAGGGGCTGAACTCCCCCGCCGGCACAGTGTCCGCTGTGTTTCCCTGGAAAAGACATATGAGATATAAAAGCTGTTCTGGAAGTTATGGAATTAATTTAATCTTGAATCAGCATCTCTTCTCTTCTCTGATGACGAGGGCGGGGAAACCTGTCACTCACATGAGATCCACCAATAGCAAACCAGAACCATCCACAGACAAAATCAAGCATTTGTTCTTGTTTGCGAAGCATCTGTGCTTGTTTTAGATATAAACGCATCAGATTAAAAGGTTGCAATAAACTTTCATATATTTATTCATTTATATTTCGTGATGAAAAAAAAACAGCTTCCGTAGGGAAGTGTTATTGGAGGATCTGTGGATGTTTGGCACTGTTTTTCTCCTCTTTTTCTAAAAGTGCAGCACCTCAAAGTCATGATATGAAACCGGGTCAAGGAGTGAGGTTGAGATGTTCTCCACTGAAGCCGTGTGAGAATAAACTACTTCCTGTCTTCATCCAAACACACCATTCCAGACATTTTTCCTCTCAGCTTTTTAGTTTTCTATGCTGTAAATACCTAAAGTAAATAAATACCTTAACCAAGTTTATTGTTTTGGTCTTCCCTTATATTAAAAAAAAAAAAAAAATGAAATAAAAATAAATTATTTTCCTCATATTGTGATGGTTTAATTGGACTTGTAGGGTCATTAAAACCAAATATCCCCTCCAAACATCCATATACATAATGATGATGCAATAATATTAAAAATTGTATTTAGCTATATTTATTTGTATTTATTTTATCAGATGTCTGGAGTGCTGCATAGATCAAGCAAAATAAGCACTGAGTGTCCATCATCATGTGACGTCATGCATCAGACTCCTCCAGTGCAGAATCCTGCATTGATTTTCCCGAGACTCCCACATTACAGTCATCTGATGTCCGGACACATTAAACGAGTCTCTCCAGCATGACCTCACCCTCCATTACCAGCAGCTCTCGCTCGCGCCGGGGGATGATTGAGTTTGCGGGCAGGCCGGTCTCGGTGCCGGATTGGGTCGGGTTGCCGACAGACAGCTGGTCTGTAGATGTGATTCATTCACTGCGGGAGCAGATCGGTGTCTGGAGAAACCCGAGCCAGTGCTGACGGCGCAGGAAACCCTGATGCTGATGATGCCGTCACACTTCAATCCGACACCACGAGGTCAAACACAGCCTGACGTCATCAAACCAGCAAATCTCAACAGGAAACTCAATTAGAATACATTATTACTATTTAAATGTAACCAATATCTTGTGTTTTTAAATCTCATTCCATTTTTATTCTGCTTCCTGAGGTTCAAAATCTTGTTTTCTACCTCAATTCAACATTTCAGGAATTGAAGTGGTTTGCTTTTGCCGAGGGCCAAACTTCAAATGCAATACAAATGTGCTAAATTAATGCAGTTTCCAGTGATAATCAGAGGAAGGAAACGCATCAGATCGGACCAGGACTCAGAGCCAGGAGCGACTTCAGCTGCGGAAATGAGCAACGGATGATTTCCATGAACCTGGACAGTGTGTTTGTGTGGACAGTCTGAACTCGATCGCTGTTGTCATTCAGAAATCTCCCGCTGAGGTGATTGAGGATGTGTGAGGATGACATCATAACAGGATGATGTGATGCACATGTCACTGCGGAGAGTTTAGAAGACGTTTAAGGGCACGACAGAGTAGGTGACACGAGTAGAGTTGAACTTTTGAGTGATTTTGCAGCGGTGAGGAATGGTGCCGTTCGTCCTCTGTGTGTCTGGCTCTTCATCAGTGGAAATGAGTCGATATATCAGAGTGACACGCGGCTCCACAGGAAAGAGCTGCACGAGGGCCAGAAAACGGCCTGATTTAAATAAGGGCGGCGAGGAAAAGCGGAAAAGTTTAGAGCGTACTTTCCTTTGGTGATCACTTTGATTCATTTACAACCTGTACGTTTGGCTGCAGATTTGGGAAAGCAGAGACACAAATCAACTGACCTAGAACATCTGCAGTGGCCGTAAACTATCGAGTCATTCCAACAGCAGGTGCGGGATTGATCCCATAAAATCCTCAACGAAATCACAGGACTTAAAGTGAATATATTTAAAGAGGCCATTTTATGTCCTTGATGTTGTTTTTGGGCTCTACTAGAACAGGTTGATTATTTTCCGCATATTCTCCATTGTTGCAGCTCCTCTCTTCCCAGTCTGTCAGTAACGCTCTGTTTAGTTCCTGTCTCAATGAAGCCCCTCCTTCTGTGCTCTGATTGGTTGGCTGGAGCAGTGTGTTGTGATTGGCGTTTGGGAAATGTCCCGCCCCTTACCATAACCGCCAGTTTCAACACACTACTAACTCACTCAACCAGGCCCCGCCCCTTTGTTCTGCGCATTAATTATTTAAATGAGGAGTTCAGAAACACTGACACTGAATAATTTCAGCGCTTTTTAAAGCTCAAACAGCAACATTACACACTGAAGAAAGAAGAAGATGGAAAAAAAATCCTATGTTTAGTTACTGAATGAAAGTCAAACAGGTTTGGAACAACTTGAGGGTGAATAAATGATGACAGAATTTTCATTTTTGGGTGAACTGTCCCTTTAAGTGTTTGCATGTGGTTAAATCCTAACATTTATTGTTATTTCACTTTTAGGTTCATTCGGTTTATAACTGGATCAGACGGCTCTTCTGTCGCTCAAGGTACTGCATGTGTGGAATATTACACTCAAAATGCTCCAAACATGTTTATCTCTCTGCGGTCTTCAGCTGTCGGACACTGCAGAGAGGTCTGTTATCCTAACTGCGCTGACCTTTGACCTTCGTGTTTGCTGGAATTTCATGTCGCGAACAAAGCAATAACAACAGCTGTTGCTTATTTCCCCAGCTCAGGGAAAGTTGCGTTTACAGTGGCTGACATCCAGAGGTTATTTGCTCGGATGGATTTCGGAGAACTTTATCTTTCTCAGCGCTCTAAATATAGTCGTATCAGCAACGCTGAGTCCGTCTCTGAGACCGCAAACATTTCCATAGTTAACAGAAGGATGCAAAGGTTGCACCTATTCATTTCAGGATGAAGTCGATCGAAAACTGATGCAGTGTGAAGTCTCTCGTCCTTTCATATGTCAAATATGAAGCTCCTGATGGACAGACAGTAACACTGATGCTTCTCTGTGAAATCGACCCCTCCTGATTCCCACTTTGTCTCGCTTTTGCACTTATTAAAGACACGGCAAAGTAGGATCAGAATACCGGCCAGTTTGTTTGTGCAGCATAATTTTTCTCTCTGCAGTACGTTGCGGAAACGTTACCTGCAGGATGTTAGAACAATGTTTCTGAGACATTTATTGATTATTGTGTGACATTGTTTTCAGTCAGATTTCTGTTTTAGAATATCATCAACGTATCTTATTACTGTCTAAGTATATAAAAAATATCACTGAGAGAACTTGTGTTTTGTCTAATAGAAGATAACACTAAAAACATTCATGTAATTTAAAAAAAATTAAAAGAAACAATTTTGTTTAAATAGTATTTTTGTGTTGATCTCTAGCTTTACTATTGAAAAAAAATTAGGGTTTTATTCATTTTTCTGATTTTGTTAATAATAGAAAAGATTATACATATTTAAAATGCATATTATAAACATTAATGGTTGCTAAACATTTTTATGGTGAAATTCGAGTTGTAAAAAGCCAAAAATTATTATACATTAAGTAGCATTTTGAAGAAAATACATTGAATAAGTTATGATAAAAAAATATTTTTACTTTGTATAAATGTTTTTTCTTTGGGAAAACAAATATTAAATAAACAATATAATCTGAGGAAAACAAATTTGGCCGTATCAAATTTGGTCCACAGTATCATTTTTTTCAGTGTTAAAGCATCATCCCAGTACGTTCTCCAGGTGTTTTGAAGGCTCGTGTTGTCAGTTTAATCGTTGCATTATGCAGCAATATGCAAAATTAACCTTGTTTTTTAACATCATTGATGCACCTGAACAGAAAAATGTCTTTCATCAGTAATTCACATGCACAATCGACAAAATCAGGAGCGAGATTGATTCCCTCTGCGTCTGCTGGAAAAACATCACGTGATGCGGGTTTTCCTGAAACAAAGAGACACAGATTCTCCCCGTCCCGGCGCCTGATTGGGTGTGATCCTGCTGCCGTAACCATGGTGACCGCCCACAGAGCACCTGGAGTGATGACGCAGGCGTCGTCATGACTCCTGAAGGACGAGGCGCTGGTATAAATAGAAAGAGGGATAATGTTTGGGGAAGATGTTGCCAGCTGTGCCCCCCTACACACACACACACACACACACACACACACACACACACACACACTGGTATCAGAGCCACAGGTGTGACACTGACTGAATGCCAATGGGAATCTCTGTCAGTGTGACTTTGGAAAATTTCAGTGTCAGTCTGACTGTAACAGACTGTAATGTTCATCATCCCTTAGGAGAATGTTGACTCTTGCTCAGAGGTTTGCTCTCTTATCACTCAGGAGACTAAATGGAGCTCGAGTCAAATCTTGTGTTAAATGTGGGATTTGTCTCAAATATTTAGCTACTTGGTCTACAAGTTTATCTCTCTGAGAAAACCTCAGACTGAAATCTAAATTGATCTATTGATGTTTTTAGACTGTGGAAAAAAACTAGCGATCAGGTGTTTTAATCTCATCTGAAATGAGCAGTGTTGGGGTAACGCATTACAAGTAACGTGTATTACGTAATCTGATTACTTTGTGATGTAACGAGTAAAGTAACACATTACATGTAACGTGCATAACGTAATCTGATTACTTTGTGATGTAACGAGTAAAGTAACACATTACATGTAACGTGCATAACGTAATCTGATTACTTTTTGATGTAATGAGTAAAGTAACGCATTACATTTAACGTGTATTACGTAATCTGATTACTTTGTGATGTAACGAGTAAAGTAACACATTACATGTAACGTGCATAACGTAATCTGATTACTTTTTGATGTAATGAGTAAAGTAACGCATTACATGTAACGTGCATAACGTAATCTGATTACTTTGTGATGTAACGAGTAAAGTAACACATTACATTTAACGTGTATTACGTAATCTGATTACTTTGTGATGTAACGAGTAAAGTAACACATTACATGTAACGTGCATAACGTAATCTGATTACTTTTTGATGTAATGAGTAAAGTAACGCATTACATGTAACGTGCATAACGTAATCTGATTACTTTGTGATGTAACGAGTAAAGTAACACATTACATGTAACGTGCATAACGTAATCTGATTACTTTTTGATGTAATGAGTAAAGTAACGCATTACATGTAACGTGCATAACGTAATCTGATTACTTTTTGATGTAACGAGTAAAGTAACACATTACATGTAACGTGCATAACGTAATCTGATTACTTTGTGATGTAACGAGTAAAGTAACACATTACATGTAACGTGCATAACGTAATCTGATTACTTTTTGATGTAATGAGTAAAGTAACGCATTACATGTAACGTGCATAACGTAATCTGATTACTTTTTGATGTAATGAGTAAAGTAACGCATTACATGTAACGTGCATAACGTAATCTGATTACTTTTTGATGTAACGAGTAAAGTAACACATTACATGTAACGTGCATAACGTAATCTGATTACTTTGTGATGTAACGAGTAAAGTAACACATTACATGTAACGTGCATAACGTAATCTGATTACTTTTTGATGTAACGAGTAAAGTAACGCATTACATGTAACGTGCATAACGTAATCTGATTACTTTTTGATGTAACGAGTAAAGTAACACATTACATTTAACGTGTATTACGTAATCTGATTACTTTTTGATGTAACGAGTAAAGTAACGCATTACATTTAACGTGTATTACGTAATCTGATTACTTTTTGATGTAACGAGTAAAGTAACGCATTACATGTAACATGTATTACGTAATCTGATTACTTTTTGATGTAGCGAGTAAAGTAACGCATTACATGTAACATGCATTAGTAATCAGATTACTTTTTTGACGTGACTGATGGTGTTTGTTCTTATAAAAATCACCACAATATTAGCGTGGCATGTGTGGTTGCTAGGGTGGCTGCTAAGTGCTTTTAATGCATTGTTCTTGCTAGGTGGTTGCTTACATATGAGTCATTAGCTGTTGTCCAGTGAGAGTATAGAGTTATAAAATAACATGAATGAACACAGTTTGAGACATTGTTAAAACTCATGTGATTTTCTTTTTTGTATCTTTTTTTATATCAGACCATTCAAAATGAATGTCTGCTTTGTCACTGCAGAATCTCAGACAGGCTGAGAGACGGAGACGGCGGTCCGTTGCCGTGGCAACCATCGGTTAGAAACGGTCGGCTGCTGCCAGCCCAGGTTTAAAGTTTCAATAGGACTTGAATTATTCCGTCAAACGATCCGTTTCATCACCCGGTCGTAGACGGTCATGTTTTTTGTTGAGCAGGTTTGTGATGAAAACAGAGTTCTGTGTGAAGATGCCTGCGTTTCTTGCATTAATTTCTTTATTTCAGAAGTGTATCACGCAATGTCTGGCAACCTTGTTATGGTTTACATATTAAATAATGTCACAATATAATGATATTCTTGTGAATGGAATTATTATGGTTTACATATTAAATAATGTCACAATATAATGATATTCTTGTGAATGGAATTATATTGTTTAAACCAACAGAAGCCGGAGCCGCGAGGGTCTTGCAGCAGATCGTACAACATGTACACACACGTGACCCGTGACCTTTGACTGATGAAACATTTACTGTGGAAAAACACACGTCGGCAAACAAACACTGGCTAATTGAGCGGGTTCATTATGTCACACACATGAATAGATGCTCGGGTCAGGCCGCTCTTATCAGAGGAGGCGTGACGTGCGATTGGCCGGCCAGATCAGGTGACCAAACAGCCTCTCGGGAGGAAAAGTTCAGGTTTGTGTCTCGAGTTTCCTGTGCGGCTTGTTTTTCATTGGTTAATTATTAAGTGTGGGAAAGAGCAGTTCAGGGGGTGGGGAGAGACACGGCCGCTTTCAGATCCATTGTAGGGCGACAGAGGACTCTGAGGATACCTGTTTCCTTCCACGTAACCAGTGTGTGTGTGTGTGTGCATCTCTGAGCTTTACATGTCATGGGATTGTGCAGCACATTGTGTGAACAAGTTCTTCCCCGTGTAACCCAAATACATCTCCATTCACGACAGGAGACACTCCTCCTGCATTTAATGTCAGCTTCCCAAAGCTATCGCTTTCCATGCGTGTCCGTGCTTCAATGCTCAAGGCTCTTTCTGAGAAACCAGGACTTTTCCAGTTCAATCATGTGATTCATACTGTAGAGTTTTAGACACTGCAGGTAAATAGAGTAAAAATATGACCTAGTTGATCTCGTCATACTTTCTCTGCTGATTAATCACAGCACATTAAGACAATTGTTTTGTATTACAGGTTTTCTGAAATGTTGATTAAATATGCAAATAAGACCTAATTAAATATGCACTAATTTGCATACATTTCCAGAACAGAAATCTGAACATTGGATAAAGCCAGATTCATAATTCTTGTTTTATTTTGTTGACATATTGAAGGTTTTTCCAGAGGATTTCTCTTTTTATCACTGCATAAATCAGAAAATATGAAAAAAGTAATCTGATTAAGTAATGCATGTTACTTGTAGTGTTACTTTACTCATTACATCAAAAAGTAATCTGATTATGTAATGCAAGTTACTTGTAATGTGTTACTTTACTCATTACATCAAAAAGTAATCTGATTACGTAATGCAAGTTACTTGTAGTGTTACTTTACTCATTACATCAAAAAGTAATCTGATTACGTAATGCAAGTTACTTGTAATGTGTTACTTTACTCGTTACATCAAAAAGTAATCTGATTACGTAATGCAAGTTACTTGTAATGTGTTACTTTACTCGTTACATCAAAAAGTAATCTGATTACGTAATGCAAGTTACTTGTAATGTGTTACTTTACTCGTTACATCAAAAAGTAATCTGATTACGTAATGCAAGTTACTTGTAATGTGTTACTTTACTCGTTACATCAAAAAGTAATCTGATTACGTAATGCAAGTTACTTGTAATGTGTTACTTTACTCGTTACATCAAAAAGTAATCTGATTACGTAATGCAAGTTACTTGTAGTGTTACTTTACTCGTTACATCAAAAAGTAATCTGATTACGTAATGCAAGTTACTTGTAATGTGTTACTTTACTCGTTACATCAAAAAGTAATCTGATTACGTAATGCAAGTTACTTGTAGTGTTACTTTACTCCTTACATCAAAAAGTAATCTGATTACGTAATGCAAGTTACTTGTAGTGTTACTTTACTCGTTACATCAAAAAGTAATCTGATTACGTAATGCAAGTTACTTGTAATGTGTTACTTTACTCGTTACATCAAAAAGTAATCAGATTACGTAATGCAAGTTACTTGTAATGTGTTACTTTATTCGTTACATCAAAAAGTAATCTGATTACGTAATGCAAGTTACTTGTAATGTGTTACTTTACTCGTTACATCAAAAAGTAATCAGATTACGTAATGCAAGTTACTTGTAATGTGTTACTTTATTCGTTACATCAAAAAGTAATCTGATTATGTAATGCAAGTTACTTGTAATCCGTTACTTTACTCGTTACATCAAAAAGTTATCTGATTGCGTAATGCACATTACTTGTAATGTGTTACTTGTATCATCAAAAAATACATTTCGCCATGTTTTTAGGTGTAAAATGTTCTATAAACCAGGTGAATGATAATTGAATAAACCTTCAGATTATAGATATGAATAAAACTGTAAAGTTTGTTGTGTGTAAAGCTGCTGAAGAGGAGATTTAAAGATCTACAGACACAAAGAGATAATGTGCATTAAATTAAACTATAGTTTGCTTCTTAAAGCTCATTCTTAAAGAATTTAAAGCTCATAATTCTATAAATATCAACTGTTCATTCAGTTTTTTACTAAGCAAATTCATGGTAACAGTGTTTCCATGGTAACAGTATTTTCTCTTTTCAGGTCACACTGACTGAATGTCGTCTACTGAAACACATCATCATTAATAATGGTTTATACTTCGTCACTAAATGGTATTTTTACTTCTGGAAATCATTTGTGACAGAGCTTAAACTGTTCAAAAAATCCTCTTTCTCAGCTCACACAAAAGATTTGATGATGAAAGAGTGAAAACAGACACTCCCAAACCACACACACACACACACACAGAACACCACTCTTCCCTAGTAAACAGGGTGACGAGGAACAGCATTACTCAACGGCTGATGATTATTTACACAAACATGCCGTTGGGAAACGAGGTGATGATGGATCTGGAGGAAAAGCATCTGCTGTCCATCTGATCCCAGTCAAATCCAGTGCAGTGCTTCCACTGACCCTTCCTCTCGTCATGATAAAAAAGATTAAACATGTTTCTCCTGAGAAAAAGACCTCAGTAATCTCACATGTGTTCCTCTAGAGTTCCAGATCTCAGTCAAGTCAGCTTTATTTCTACTGTGCTTCATACAATTCAGACTGTTTCAAAGCAGCTTCACAGTGATCAACAGGAAAGTAGATTCAATGATGCAAACAGAGATCAATTCTACTGTAAAGCAGCTCTACAAAGACAATAGTGTCATTATTCAGATCAATTCACTTCAGTGTTGATTCAGTTTCAATAACTGTGCAAAGTTCCTCAATTAATCAGTTTAATTCAGTTTGGAAATGATCGCAAACATTTCAAAAACCAACATGCTTGAGTTTGACCTGGAACACCAACAAATTTTAAGGGTTTTAAAAGAAAAATTACAGAGAATTCTAGAGATTTTTAAAATAATTTAAATGATATTTTACAAAAAAACATGATGTCAAATATAATGCTGTGAAAGAGTAAAAGTGTATAGCCTATTTGGGATTTTCCCACAAGGAATGGGAATGTTTGTGTTGTTGTTTTGTAACATGTATTTTTGCATGCTTTGAAGCACTGTGTGTGTGTGTGTGTGTGTGTGTGTGTGTGTGTGTGTGTGTGTGTGTGTGTGTGTGTGTGTGTGTGTGTGTGTGTGTGTGTGTGTGTGTGTGTGTGTTTCTCCAGCATGAGTCTTATAATTACACGCATTCTGTCTCCCGCCGTAACGCATTCCTTCCTGCTGGCCCTCGATCAGCCGGAGTTAATCCCAGGTTTGGAATTCCCCTCTGTCAGCAGACCACACACACACACACACACACACACACACACACACACACACATCCCTGCGTCGTGCATCTCGTCTGTTCCTCCCTTCCCAGCGGCAGCAGTATAATTTTCACATGCAATCATGTGCTTAACTGTTAAACCACAGCCTCACTTTTAACTCCCTTCTGTGCGACTGTAACTCTGCTGTTGTTTTGTTCTGTCAGAGTTTGGATTTATGAGCTGCATGATGAAGGATGCTTGAGATATTCAAGACCTGAATCCTAAACTGTTCCAAAACCTAAAAGTTAGACTGCATTTGTTCTAATGTCAAACTCTATTCACTGCAGAAAAATGTTGTTTTCATCATAGTCGTCGCTGTCGCTTCTGTGATTTTGAGAGATTTTGGACCTCATGATCTGCATGTGCCCTAAAATAGATTCATTGAGTTCTTGTACTGTACAGCATGTTTGTTCGGAGGTCACTCTCAGTCGGTGTGTTTATAAAGCCGTAAGCCAGTAATTTTCCGAGATCCGCTCCGTGGGTTGATGGCAGCCAGGCAATGTAAACTCACTGACACACACACACTTGAGTCTTTCAAAGAGAGCCCTGTTCTCTCACACACAATATCACCACAGCAACAGCGCCGCTCACGGCCTCATGAGATGTTCCATGTGACTGAACCAATCAGGACAGCCGTATGAGGAAACGCCCCTCTGTCCGGCTGAAATGATTGGTTAATGAAAACTTATGCTGCGTTCCATTAAAGTTGCATTCAAATTCCTGATAATTTTCTCAGAAAATAAAGGTTCATCCATGGAATCGTTCCATTGCATAGTATTTTGCATCTAATCAGACAAGCTTGTGGAAGAAACACATGCTATTGATGAACGTTTCCGACTTCTATTGCGCTTTTCCAGGTAGGAACCTCCAACTTTGCAAGCTTTTTAATGGAATGTAGCAGTGTTTATTATAAATGATTGATTGGTGCATATCATTTGTTCTTGTTTGCGAAGCATTTCCCTCGGTGCAATAGGGAAGACCAGAGGGTCAAAGTCAAGCCCCACCCTGCATTTGTTCTTGTTTGCGAAGCAGTTTCTCTTGGATATTCGGCACAATGGGGAAAAAAAGATGAGCGCAACTTCCCTTTCATGACTTAAACATCCAGCACTGCTATGAGAACTATGTTTTCCCCTGAAACTTTCATCTGTTTCCATTCACCAGAAATACATCACATACGCCGTCTAAATTACCCAACCACTTCTCAAACCGCTTGACGTTCTTTATAGGCGAGTACAGAACCAGCCCGAGGGTTGAAATGTTTAAAATAACGCAGCCGGGCCAGTTTCCCTTTGATATATATATTGTGCAGATCTTTTCCATGTGTTTGTGGCATGTGCTACGATGAATAATCATGGCTGAATGTCTGAGACTCATGGCACTGATTCCAGCTGTTATTTTCCTCCGGAGCTGTTGTTTTTGTTGTGTTGAGCAAAATACAGTTAAGTGGGTAAGATATTCCGAGATTTCCGGAAAAAGAGTTTGCAGTAGCGCCTCCACCCCAGTAATTACAGCTCGCTGGCTTGGCAGGAGCCGTCGGAGGTCAGGAGGAATGATCGAAGTGCGCTGGCCGAACACTAGCGCGCAGGAATGTGACTCGATCCTGAACGGCCTGAAGCAAAACAATCCTGGGTTTGGCCGACGTTCCTGTGAGCCGTATTTATATCAGGGAGGAAAGTTGCATGTGTCATTCCATATAAACATTTACACACCACTGCTGTATCTGCACTTCTGAATGTCTGTTGGGTTGGTTTAATAAAATTTATTATTATTAAATATCCCAAAAGAAAATGATATCCCTCTTGTAATAACTCAAAAAGACTTAAAGTTGCATGAAATTATATTATTTTCGTCCCTATTGTGATGTATATCTGAGTGAAACGGCTTCGCAAACAAGAACAAATGATTGTGTCTGTGGGGAATTGATTGGATGGCTGTGGTTTGCTATTGGTGGATCTCATGTGAGTGACAGGTTGCCCCGCCCTCATCATCAGAGAAGAGATGAGATGCTGCAAGAGGAAGATATTCTGATTCAAGATTACAAGGACATGAATTTAACACAATAATGATAAATCATTAAGAATAAACACTGCAAATAAAAAAAATTAGAATTCAAAATTAGAATCGCATTAGTGAAATTTCAGTGACATTTCACGTGAAACATTGTCTGATGTCGTTAGTGTAGAGATGTTGGTGTGTGGTGAATTTGATTTATCGACTTGAATCTGTGTGGGAAACTTTTCCTGACGCGAAACTCATGATCGATCAAATTCCTATTGGATTGACTGGATTTTGCCAAGCAACGATAAATTTGCAAAAACATGCACTAGATGGACAACTTTAAAGGGTTAGTTCACCCAAAAATGAAATTTCTGTCATTAATTACTCACCTTCATGTCGTTCCTCACCCATAAGACCTTCATTCATCTTCAGAACACAAATTAAGATATTTTTGATGAAATCCGAGAGACTCGTCCATATAATCAACACTTTCAAGGTCCAAAAAGGAACTAAAGACATTGTTAAAACAGTCATGTGACTGCAGTGGTTCAACATTAATGTTATGAAGAGACGAGAATACTTTTTGTGCGCGAAAACAAAACAAAAATAACCACTTTATTCAACAATCTCGTCTCTTCTGTGTCATTCTCATTCGTTGTTTACGTCCAGCGCTTCCAGATTCGTCATCAGAACGTCGACTCATTATTGGCCGGCTCCTGCATCAGAGTCACACGCATGCGTCACATGATCAGCTTTGGCCAATACTGAGCCGGCGTTCGGACGTAAACACGGAAGCTTCACTGTGTTACTGCGTCACCTGCGTAAGATAATGACAGAAGAGAAGAGATTGTTGAATAAAGTGGTTATTTTTGTTTTGTTTTTGCGCACAAAATGTATTCTCGTCTCTTCATAACATTAATGTTGAACCGCTGCAGTCACATGACTGTTTTAACGATGTCTTTAGTTCCTTTCTGGACCTTGAAAGTGTTGATTATATGGACAAGTCTCTCGGATTTCATCAAAAATATCTTAATTTGTGTTCTGAAGATGAACGAAGGTCTTACGGGTGTGGAACGACATGAGGGAGAGGAATTAGTGACATAAAATAAATTTTTAGGTAAACTAACCCTTTAATTGTTGTGTTTGCGCAATTAAAAAGACACCAGCGCAATGGTCAAATATGTCCGTCTAGCGTATGAGTTATAGCACAGTCGTATGGAAAAACACGAGCATGAATGACACACACACACACACACATTTTGCTGAGTGTTCTTTAGGAAACGGCCTCTTCTGTTGATAATCACGTCTCACCTGCAGGAGACTGTTATAATCCACGGAGCCGTCTGAGAGCTGCTGCTCACACACGCTTATGGGCCTTAAACTCTGGGGCTCATGGGTGGTCCTGGGTTCAAGACGAGGTGCCAGCGAAAATATAATTAGCAAAAACAAAGACTTTTCTGTGAGCAACACGGAGAGAGATGCTGACTGGACCGTGTTATTTTAAGATCAGACAGTAAGTTTGCGCGAGCTCCACTGGAAATAGCCTAGAAAACAAACATGAAAAAAAAGATTGTGATTGTTTTTTTAGAACTAATTCGTTTTCCATTGTTATTTAATAATTCACGCCTCAGATACAGAATATTAATGTAATGCATTCATCTACCGCAGTTTTCCTCACTGATGAAGAGAAAGAGTCGCTCATCTTCTCACTACTGACGTTCCTCCTGTCAGGAGATTCTGCTTAGTAACCCGTTGTCATGGTGGTGATCCCGTGCTCTGATTGGATGGGAGACGAGGCCTCAGGGACTCCGACGGTAATTGCCTCTTTTTTTTCTTCCCAGACGAAAAAAAAAAGCAGAGCAGGAGGAACATGTTGCGTAACTGACACGGATTCATCTCTCACCCGCCCACTCTCTCTTTCTCTCCTTTACCTTTGTTATAATAACAGAGAGAGAGAGTGATGGAACACATAATATATCAACACACAGACAGAAATAGAAAGTGTAGAGAAAAAGAAGAGAAGAAAAATGAATGAGAGAGAGACAAACATACGTCCTCCATTATAATCAGCGGAGCTCTGTCTGCTGTTGTGTCGAATGGTTGATTATAATGAGAGCTTCCAGTCTGTAGGATCTCATTGCTCACAGTGTGGTTATGCTCCACCTCCAGCTACACTACTAGTTATGCACTAAACCACCTAATTATAATCAACAAAGCTGTGTACGCCGCCAGCATGTGATTATTTATTCAGTGCCACAAGAACATGAGGTTGTTACATTTTAAAGTCACCATGAAATCAGAATATCTTCTGTTCTATGATGATGAGGGCGGGGCAACCTGTCACTCACATGAGATCCACCAATAGAAAAGCACAACCATCCAATCAATTCCACAAGCCCTACATTTGTTCTTGTTTGCAAAGCGCTTCACTCGGTACAACAGGGAAGCAAAGAGTGTTTCCTGCCAACTTTATCTACATTACAAATACATTTCACTGCCTAACTACATGTTTTCAGCGCATTTTTGTTTTTAGTTTGTTCCAAAAGATTTATGTAGAATTTAAATTTATTATTAAAAGAGCTCACTTATTTTTATGTGTACCCTAAATGGTATTTATCTAAAAAAATAAATAATGCTTTGTCCTTTACTTTTCAAAATACTAATATTAATCACATCAAATACACACATTTCTATCATAGTCTCCAGTTTTGCTATAGCTGATTGTAACGGGAGTGTTTATAACGGCAGCGCTGATGGAGGCGTCGCTCATTGAAGCCAGATGTGTCCGAAAAAACACTTCCCTCCCGCTCCATGCTTTTCCATAATCAACAACTGCTCAAACACAATCAACATGAGTGCATATGGAGCGCATGTGTGCAGAAATCACAGCGGCTGAGGGATGTGAATCATCTCACGTTCAGCATGACGCCGTAACAAACGCACATAGCTGTCTTTTCACAGAAATACGTTCTAAGAACGTTTTGATAATGTTCCCATTAATTGATAACATTTTTTTTTAATGTTCTCTAAAAATTCAAAATGTTAGAGAAAACATTACAGGATTAGTTCACTTCAGAATGAAAATTTCCTGATAATTTACTCTCCTCCATGTCATCCAAGATGTTCATGTTTTTCGTTCTTCAGTTGAAAAGAAATGAAGGTTTTTGAGGAAAACATTCTGGGATTTTTCTCCATATAGTGGACTTCACTGGGGTCACGCGTGACCTTTCCAACATGATTACGTCACGCGTGGAGCATCACAGAGCAGTGCAAGACGAGCATTTGTGGTTAAAAAGTATATAATGTTTATTTTTTTAGTAAATGTCCGATGGTTTCTCTAGATAAGACTCTTATTCCTCGTCTGGGATCATGTAGAGCTCTTTGAAGCTGCACTGAAACTGACATTTGGACCTTCAACCCGTTGAACCCCAGTGAAGTCCACTATATGGAGAACAATCCTGGAATGATTTCCTTCATTTCTTTTCCACTGAAGAAAGAAAGACATGAACATCTTGGATGACATGGAGGAGAGTAAATTTGAACGAACGTTCTATCAACGTAACTGGATGAACTTTTGTTCATAACTTTGAGAACGTTCCCTGTTAGCTGCTTCTCTAAGGAATTGTTTATACGCTCCTTCATATGAAAGAGAACGTTGTTGTTGAGGATTTTGCCACTAAATATTGTCTGTGTTGGCCACTGTGAGCCCTGAAACCGTGCAGCTCTCCGTGCGGACGCTTTTTTCAGTAAGTAATGGCCCCGTTTTGGGGTTTGGCTTTTGTGCGCTCTCCAATTCTTCATCATTTGGAACATAACAAAACGGGACAGATCCTGTAACCAGAGAAATGCGAGTATCCGCTCGACTCATTCAAGCTCGCCGGCCAAATGAGAAACAAATGTTTCTTGTCAGACGCTCTTGGCCGGGATCCCTGGACCCTCGTCCTCCAAATGACGACTTCCAGCACAAAACCTCCCAGAATGCTTTGCTGCAGGACAAAGGGAGTTGGATAGGGCTTCCGTTCACAAGGTATCGGATGGTGCATTGTGTCTTATCGTTATGGGTTCATTTCGCTTTGAGTGGACTGACGCCAACATGGACGCAAGAGGGAAAATAATTATTAGTTAGTTAATGAAAATAAGGCTGCATTATTTGTTTAAAAATACAGTAAAAATAGTGAAATATTATTCCAATGTAAATCAGCTGTTTTGTATGTGAATATATAGTAAAGTGTAATTTATTCTTGTGATCAAAGATGAATTTTCAGCATCATTACTCCAGTCTTCAGTGTCACATGATCCTTCAGAAATCATTCTGATATGATCAAGAAACATTTATGATTATTATCAATATTAAAAACGGCTTCATATTTTTGTGGATACATTTTATTTTTTATTTTATTGATTCATTTTTGTTCAGTACACTAGATCTGGGAATGAGTTGTTGTTTTGTTGGTATGATGATGTATATAGAAAGTAAATAATAATAATAATAGCAAAATATAATAAAATAGACTAATCATCTTCAAACCTCATTGTGAAATGCCAACAGTGCAAGAATCCAGAGTAAATACGCGGTAACTCAGATCTGCTGTGATTGACAGCTCCATCGATTGGTCTTACAGAGTCTTAGAGATTAAATGTGATTAGTAAAGCTC